>NC_048301.1:29320776-29418214 GCF_013100865.1 Trachemys scripta elegans
GAGACCGCGTTATATCGGGTTTCGGGACGGTACGCTGTGCCGAACTGGACCGACTTCCGCAGCGGTGATTTAAAGGGCTCGGTGCTCCAGGTGCTGTGGGGAGCCCCGGGCCCTTTAAATCACCGCCAGAGCTCCGGCAGCGGGGCTCGGGCGGGGATTTAAAGGGGCTGAGGCTCCCTGCAGCGGCCAAAGCCTCTGGCCCTTTAAATCACCGCCCGAGCCTGGCTGCCGGAGCCCCGGGGCTCCGGCAGCCAGGCTCGGGCGGTGATTTAAAGGGCCAGAGGCTTTGGCCGCTGCAGGGAGCCTCAGCCCCTTTAAATCCCCGCCCGAGCCCCGCTGCCGGAGCTCTGGCGGTGATTTAAAGGGCCCGGGGCTCCCCACAGCACCTGGAGCACCGAGCCCTTTAAATCACCGCTGCGGAAGTCGGTCCAGTTCGGCACAGCGTACCGTCCCGAAACCCGATATAACGCGGTCTCACCTGTAATGCGGTGAGATTTTTTTGGCTCCCGAGGACCGCGTTATATCGGGGTAGAGGTGAACTTTGAAAGGGAAGAATGTGTTCCTCCAGGAAATCCCTAAATTTCATGTCACTTTATATTATTTTTTATTACAAATATTTGCACTGTAAAAATGATAAACAAAAGAAATAGTATTTTTCAATTCATCTCATTCATGTTAGAGTACTTGTAAGTATAACTTACAAATGTAGAATTTTTTTTGTTACCTTGTTTTGGTTTTGAGTGCAGTTATGTAAAACTTAGGAGCCTACAAGTCCATTCAGTCCTACTTCTTGTTTAGCCAATCGCTAAGACAAACAAGTTTGTTTACATTTATGGGAAATACTGCTGCCTGCTTCTTATTTACAGTGTCACCTGAAAGTGAGAACAGGCATTCGCATGGCACTTTTGTAGCCAGCGTTGCAAGGTATTTACGTGCCAGATATGCAAAACATTCGTATGCCCCTTCATGCTTCAGCCACCATTCCGAAGGACATGCTTCCATGTTGATAATGTTCGTTAAAAAAATAGTGTGTTAATTAAATTTGTGACTGAACTCTTTGGGGGAGAATTGTACGTCCCCAGCTCTGTTTTACCCACATTCTGCCATATATTTCATGTTATAGCAGTTTCGGATGATGACCCAGCACATGTTTGATTTACGAACACTGTCACTGCAGATTTGACAAAATTCAAAGAAGGTACCAATGTGAGCTTTTTAAAAATAGCACTCGACCCAAGGTTTGAGAATCTGAAGTGCCGTCCAAAATCTGAGAGGAATGAGCTGTGGAGCATGCTTTCAGAAGTCTTTAAAGAGCAACACTCTGATGCGGAAACTACAGAACCCGAACCACCAAAAAAAAAAATCAACCTTCTGCTGGTGGCATCTGACTCAGATGATGAAAATGAACATGCATCGGTCCACCCTGATTCGGATTGTTATCGAGCAGAACCCATCATCATCATAGATGCATATCCTCTGGAATGGTGGTTGAAGCATGAAGGGACATATTAATCTTTAGCGCATCTGAATGCTTGTTCTCACTTTCAGGTGACATTGTAAACAAGAAGCGGGCACCATTATCTCCTGCAAATGTAACCAAACTTGTTTGTCTTAGCGATTTGACTAAAGAAGTAGGACTGAGTGGACTTGTAGGCTCTAAAGTTTTACACTGTTTTATTTTTGAGTGCGGTTATGTAACAAAAACAAATCTACATTTGTAAGTTCCACTTTCACGATAAAGATTGCACTACAGTAATTGTATGAGGTGAATTGAAAAATTATTGTTTATCTTTATTACAGTGCAAATATTTGTAATAAAAAATATAAAGTGAGCCATATACACTTCGTATTGTGTTGTAATTGAAATCAATATATTTGAAAATGTAGAAAAACATCCACAAATATTTATAATTAATTTAAATTGATATTCTATTACTGTTTAATCGCAGTTTTAATCGCACTGGTAATCACAATTTTTGTAATTGAGTTAATTTGTTTTGAGTTAATCACTTGGGTTAACTGCGATTTAACAGCCCTACTGGACACAGAAACTTTTAACATTAGATATCTTTCTCCCCTTCTCCCCCTCAGTGTATTGTGATAATGGAAATCTTTAGAACTTACGTTTAAAAAAAAAAAAAAGGGTGGGGGGCAGCTTAATTATTTTCCTGGCAACTGGTAAAAATACCGGCCAGGTGGTAACTCTAGATTGCTGAGAAGAAAAGGGTGGCGCATGTGGCATAGATGAGTTCCAGAACTTTTTATGACTAGAAAGAATTTATTAAAAATAGAGATTTTTTTTAACTCTAGAAACAATAAATAATTTTTAAAAAAACTTTAAACTCCTAAAAGAGAGAAGGCAGTGGGAGAAGACACTTGTAAAATCATAATGAAAAAAACCAACAGAATTAGCAGGTATGAGGAGGATTTATTTTTGTTTTTTTAAATAAATGGTCACTTTCTAGATTAAACGAATCATACCAGGTTCTTTGCAAACTATATTGCTTTGGGAAACTTATATTGTGTAGCAGAACTTAAAGCTAGACTTTCCTACTCTGTCTTTTCCTTAGTTTAGATATCAGTTTTACTACCAAGTACTTGAAGCAACAGTGGTACGTTAGAACAAAGGCTAGTGTGAATATGCTTTTGTGAGGTGATTCAATTCAGTTTTTTGCCTGAGAAATATTTGTTTGTTCAGTGGTTCCCATACAACGCATGGTTAATAAACTAAGTGTGCATTGTGTTCCATTTCTTTATTATAGGCAAGTGAACAAGATATTCTTAAATATCTTGTTAAATGGGGAGAACATCAGTTGATGAAAAGAATAGCAGACAGAGGTAAGAACCTTGTTTTTAAAAAATAAACTTGCTAGAGAAATGGATTACATATTTCAAACTGATAGATTTTAAATTCAGGAAAATATGTAATCTGGCTATACTGTGAGCAAAGGAAAGCTAAACGAAAGCACTACTCTGGGAATTTGTCTTCACTAAAACATCAGCAGTACCAAATAAACATTGTACTAGAAAATAGCCAAAAGCACAAGCACTCTTGATATTAGAAAGACAGGATAGGTGAGGTAATATCTTTTATTGTATCAACTTCTAATGGTGGAAGAGACAAGCTTTTGACCTACACAGAGCTCTTCTTCAGGTCTGGGAAAGGTACTCAGTGTTACAGCTACGTACAAAGGGGGACCAGTTAAGACCTTTTTAAAATTTTTATTAAAGCTAATGTTAAAAAATATAATACACAGGTTGAGAGAATTCAGAGTAGCAGCCGTGTTAGTCTGTATCTGCAAAAAGAACAGGAGTACTTGTGGCACCTTAGAGACTAACAAATTTATTAGAGCATAAGCTTTCGTGGACTACAGCCCACTTCTTCGGATGCATACAGAGTGGAATAAATATAAATATAATAAATTTGTTAGTCTCTAAGGTGCCACAAGTACTCCTGTTCTTTTTGAGGTTGAGAGAAGTGTATGTACATCTGGGTATAGTGCTTAGATTAGCCACAAATACAAAGTTTGTTTTTTAAAAGTTATATGATGCATAGAGTACATAATCAGCAATAACCCAAATTTAGGTGAATAGATTTAATACAATTTAGATATTAGAATCCGAATACGCGGGTACATCACTCATGAAAAGTTGTACAGAGATTTGGTTGTGGAAAGCAAAATATATCAATGAGTGGAGATTGTCCCTCAATAATTGAGAATTTAGGGTAAGTTGTCCATTTAGAAAATACAGTCCATGAGGAAAGTTTTTCAGTTACTTTCCTGACTGACCATTTAAGGCGAAATGGCCAGTTAACACCTCTACAGTCAGAGGTAGGGCCCTACCAATTTCACTGTCTGAAATCAGCCCTCCCCTGTGAAATCTGGTCTCCCCTGCTGCTGAGAGCCTGGGGCTCCTAGCTGTTAGTCCAGCCACGCTGGGGAGGGACAGGATTTGTCCTTCCCCTGCATGGCTGCTCTTGATGGAGAGATTAGATACTCCTCCAGAGGCAGCACAGAAATGATGATGGTACACCCTCACTTATGCGCTGCAGCAGCCTGGGAGCTGGGCTTGGGGCTTCTCCCCCCCGCCACTGCTCCTGCCATGGCTCCGGGCTTCCTCCCCCAGCAGCCGGGGCTGGGAGCTTCCACTCCTGCTGGTGTAGTGCGAGAAACTGAAATGGCTATCTGTAGGAATTTGCTACATCTGACAGCAGTTTATTTTACAATCCCTTACATATGAGTAACTGCTACAGGTAGCAGTTTCTTGCAGTACACCAGCTGGGGCTCAGGGCAGTCCGAGCTCAAGGCTGCCCAGCTCGAGGCTTCAGCCCCGCAGCTGCAGCCAGGGCTCAGGTCAGTCCAGGCTCGGGGCTTCTTCCCCCCAAGGCTCCTGCTGGGGCTTCGGGTGACCTAGTTGGAGCTTCCACCCTAGGGCTTCTTCTGAAGTTGGGGCAGCCATTTTTCCCGGGGCACCCAGATTGGCTGGGGGTCCCGGCCTTAATCTGTCACTGCTCTGGACTTGGAGCCCCCAGCTGGGGCCCTCCTAGTAGCATGGGGGAGATCCTACCCACCTCCCGGAACCTCCTCTAACTGCAGGAAGCACGGAGGATGGCTGCTGCCTAGGCAGCACAGAAGTGAGGGTGGCAATCTTAGGGCCTCCCCTTCCCCCCAACAATTTTGCAACACCCCCATCCCATTTTGGGTTAGGACCCCTACGGTTACCACACCGTGAAATTTCAGATATAAACATATGAAATTGTGAAATTGACCAATTTTAAAACCCTCTGGCCGTGAAATTGACGAGAATGGACCATGAATTTGGTAGGACCCTAGTCATAGGACAAAGAGGGTTAGTGGCTTACAGATTGTTATAATGAGCTATAAATCCAGTGTCTTTAAGTCCATGACTTTTGATGTCTAGCAGAATTTTGGATTTAAGTTCCAGGTTCATCTTCTGAAGGTGTTGTACAGTTATGGAATGATGGTTTTGTGAGAAGCGTTCGCCCAGAGGTGATAAGGTGTTTTTTGTCTTTTATTTTTCTGAGTTCATTTGAGAGCATAGTGATATCTCATTTCCCCTACTGAATTATTGGGACATTTAGTGCACTGGATATGGTACACCACATGTTGTAATAGTAATGTGTAGAACCCATGGATATTGAAGGGTATGTTGTGGTGGGTGTTGAACATCATACCAGTGGAGATGTGTGCAGATTTTTTGCATCTGTCATGGTAGGATGTGGTATCATTTTAAGTTGATGTGTCCTGGTCTGTGGGGAACTTGCTTCTGATTGTGAGTTTAGTGTGGTTGGAGGGTTGTTTGAAGTCCAGAAAAGAGGATTTGGGAAAGATTTTCTTTCAGGATATGGTCCTCATCAAGTATGGATTGTAATTGCTTGTTTGCTATCTCATATGCGTTCCAGTGTGGGGTGGTAGGTGACAACTAGGGGTGTGCGTTCAGCAGTTCTTTTCTGGTATTGAAACAGATTCTCTTGGGGTATTTGGGTGGTCCATTCCATGATGCAGTCGACTTCTCTGGTGGAGTATCCTTGTTTGGTAATGGCAGTTTTAAGTGTGTTAAGATATATGTCCTGGGCTTTCTCCTTGGAGCATATGCTGTCGTGTCTGAGTGCCTGGCTGTAGATAACCGATTTCTTGGTGTGTTTGGGGTGATTACTGGATCTATGAAGGTAAGCGTGGTGATCCATGGGTTTCTTGTATGTAGTAGTCTGGAGCTGATCATGGTGCATTTGTTCAGAAGTTCTTCCTCGAGGTGGCCCATGAAGAGCCATCCTAGTACTCCTGGCTGTTCCCATGGTTTGTATAAAGTTTGTTGTTGAATGTAAAATTGTTAAAGGTGAGGATGAAAAGGATGAGTTTTTGATAATGTCTGGGGGGTGGATATCTTAGTGTTGTCCATCGTCTTCTACTATTTGAGACAGGCAACAGTTCTGTTGTTCTGAGGATATTGGTGTATTTAGGACAGGGGTGGGGTCTGGGGCTTGCCCCACTCCGGCACTGCAGCCGAACAGCAGGGTCCGGGGCCCCTCTGCATGGCTCCTGGAAGCAGCGGCATGTCCCCCCTCCGGCTCCTACATATAGGAGCAGCTAGGGGGCTCCACTCCACACGCTGCCTCCGCCCCAAGCGCCGCCCCTGCCGCTCTCATTGTCCAGGAACCACAGCCAGTGGGAGCTTCAGGGGTGGTGCCTGCAGACGGGGCAGTGCGCAGCAGAGCCGCCTGGCCACACCTGCGCATAGGAGCCAGAGGGGGGACATGCCGCTGCTTCCGGGAGCTGCTTGAGGTAAGAACTGTCCGGAGCCTGCACCCCTGATCCCCTCTCGGACTCCAACCCCCTACCCCAGCCCTGATCCCTCGATCCCAGCCTGAAGCACCTTCCATCCCCAGCCCCACCCCAGAGCCCACATCCCCAGATGGAGCCCTTATTCCCCCTCCCCCCACACACACCCCAAATCCCTGCCCCAACCTTGATCGCCCTCCCAACCCCTCAGTCCCAGCCCGGAGCACCCTCCTACACCCCAAACACCTCATCCCCACCCAAGAGTCCGCACCTCCTCCCGCAGCCCTCATTCTCCCCTGCACTCCACCCCACCTGCCCCAGCCTGGAGCCCCTCCTGCACCCTGAACTTCTCATTTCTGTGTCCAACCAGAGCCCTCACCCCCTCCCGCACCCCAACTCCAATTTTGTGAGCATTCATGGCCCACCACACAATTTCTATATCCAGATGTGGCCCTTGGGCCAAAAAGTTTGCCCACCCCGATTTAGGAAGTGCAAGAATGGTGTTCTGTGGGAGGTTATTAATGTTGTGGAGTTTCTGAAGAAAGTCAGTTGTGTCCTGGAGGAAACTGACCCTTTCTGTGATGAGTGGTTTGAGGATGGTTTCTAAGAGTCCGCATATTCTTAGGGTAAGAGTGCTGTGGCCAAATATAATGGATCTGCCTGGGTTCCCCTATTTGTGTATCTTGGGAAGATGGGGGATGACGTTGTATAATTGCTCAGAGTTGTTTGGGAAAAGATTTGATGATATCCCTAAATTGCTGGTTGAACAGTGGTGTGGGATCTTCTTTGATTCCTTTATAATAGGTGGTGTCAGAGAGTTGTCAGTTGGCCTCCATGACAACGTCATCATGGTTGAGGACTACAATGGTGTCCCCTTTGTCCCCTTTGTCTGCTTGTCTTTTGATAATTATCTGGCGGATGGATTTCAGGGATTGTATAGCTGTCCTCTCAGCGGTGGAAAGATTGTGGTGGATGTGATGCTTGTTAAAGATTTCACTGATTATTTTACTGAAGTAATTAATGTAATGATCAAGTGTGTAGTTTTGGTCTGTTGTGGGATCTCCAGTCAAATGATTTTTTTTCTTATGACTGTCAGTGTGGCGTATGACGGTAGTTGTGGGTGGTGCTGTCTTTTGTGAAAGAATTGTTTGAGGCAGAGTCAGCAAAAGAATTCTAGTAGTTCTCTTGTAGTATGGTATCAAGTTCTGTGGTGGGGAGAAGTTCAGTCCCTTGGAGAGTACAGATAATTCAACTCCAGTTAAAGGAGCATTGATAATTTGATGGTTGGGTGTAGTGTGCAAGTGGTGGGTCCTGGTTTATGGTTTCTCCTGAATGTGGCGTTCTGTGCATTGTTGGGTAGTTGGTTCCACTTTCTGTTTTTGTGGTGGGTAGCTGTCATCGGGTTTTTTATAGTTGTTTTGGGATTCTTGCATGATCTCTGTCTGGGTTTCCTGATATATTTTTTTTTTCTTCCAGTGTGTGGGAACATGTGGTGATTTCTTGTTTTAGGTGATCCCTTCTGGAATATGTGAGGTGCAAAAGATGGTTCCTTAGTTTTTTCTGAAGTCGTTCTGCAGAGCTGTTCAGCATATTTGCAGTTGTATGTAATAAAATATGTATTGTAGCTCAAGCAGAAATAATGGGCTTGATGCAGAAATTACTAGATGGGTTATATGGCCAGTGCTGTATAGCTGACTAGATTATGATGATGGTCCCTTTTGCCATTAAAAATCTGTGAAAATAGTCTGGTCTTTCTTGGAAACCATTGGGGGAAGGGAAAAAATCCACAGAAGAGTCTTGAGGAACTACCAACTGTTGGGGATGAAAAGAGGTTTTTTTGTTGCTGCAGGAGCATGGTTTTGCAAAGAGATACAAACCATCTTTCTGTCAGCTTAAGCAGTAACAAACCAGATAGAAAATAAATTTTGGGGAAATGGCTTTTGGGCAGGTGACTCACATCCATAGGAACCAGATTGAATTGTGCTGGTGGCATGCTGGTTCGTTTTGTGGAAAAACAATGCCAGGCACGGTCTGTCACTCACTACGCAGATTTCCTTTTCCTTCCTGCAACAGAAAAGTAGAACTTCTGTTTTCCTATTAAAAAATGTGTATTCAGGTGGAGACTATATATTTATTATTCCTTTCCACAGAGCCCAATTTACTGAGTGGTACTGCCCACAGTGTGAACAAACGCGGTGTAAAGAGGCGAGATCTTGACATTGAGGAGCTGAGAGAGATCCTATCTTCTCTTTTACCTGTTGTCCGCACTGAGCACATTTTACCTATGAACAGTGAAATACTGAGTGATGCTGTAAGTCTTTCTTCTCCCACACCCCACAATCCACCTTTCAGACACACAGATCTAGCCTATGGGATTTTATATTTCAAGCAGTGCAAAAGTCCTAGGTTATTTTAACTTTTTTGAGATAGAGGCAGCAAAATTTATGAACTTTTGTTATTGATAATTATCATAAAACAGTATTTTTAATGCAAGTTTTGTGAAAAAATTAAAATTTGGAATGGCTGGTGAATTTTGGATTCGAGTGAGTACTACTTGATTAAAAAAAAATGATTTCACTTAAATTCCTCAAGGAGCTTGGCTGTATCTATTCAGCGTGTTTGGTTACTAAAATATTAGTAATATAAATTGTAATACGTTCAGTTTAAAAATTCTGTCTTTTACAGATGAAGAGAGGCCTCATTAGCACCCCTCCTTCAGACATGCTACCAACAGCAGAAGGTGGAAAGTCAAATGCCTGGCTACGGCAAAAAAATACTGGGATATATGTTAGGCCACGACTGTTCTCACCATATGTAGAAGAGGCAAAGGTAACCATTGATAATATGTGGTCATTACTAAACTGACATCAACAAGGAATTCTGCAGACAGAAGGTTTCAGTATATCTTGTATTGTTTGCATGTGCTGGTCTAAAATACTAACACTTTCAGTTTAACAAGGCTTATAGGGCTCATCATCAGACCCAAGTCTACAGCTTGTTGGAAGACTTGACAACTGTTCTAGTCAGAATTTCCTGATTCACTGAAATCAAAATGTTTTGATGAGTCTTTGGTTCTGATGAAATTCTGAGGGAAGACCTGCCTGGCGGTATGAAAGCTGAGAGCCTGGGGGTCCTGGCTTCTTCCTGGAAATTCCACCTTTCAGAGAATTTTTAAATTTTTGGTTTTCATTCCAAATGTGAACTAAGCCACATTTTAAAATCTCTAAATCCTCTGCAAAACAGAATAGCTGTCCTTGTCCAGCTCTCCTGAAGCCCCCTCTTGTGCACCTCCAACAATAACCTCTCCATAACTCACCTTAAGATAGCAGCTGAGGTGCAGGTGGCATCCTAGGACAGGCTTAGGAAAGGGCATGGGCATGTCTGTGATGGGGCAGGAGTATGATACAATCTGGCAGTCCTGGCTCACAGTGGCCCCTTGTGGACCACTGCTACAGTTAAAGCAGCCATGACTTATGCTAGGAGCTGGTTTGGCCTCAGCAATGCCTAGGTTTGGGTGACAGAAGGGCAGTGTAAAGACAGCTATTCTCATCTCCCTCTCCCCCACCCCACTGGTGCTCTTATGCATCTGAAGATGGAACTTCTGTAATCATAACAAGAGTCCATAAGCATATGAGATTTTGACAATTTTTTTTTTTTTTTTGAGGGGAGATTCCTAATTTTTTGTTCATGGGATCAAACTAAAGAAACTCCAACATTAAATCCCTTTTGCTATCATTAAAGTACTCTTTTGCTAATATTAATCGGGGGGGGAGGAAGGGAGAACGGACTTGACTCATGGGCTTCCATCTATAAAGTGAAGAGATTACATTTCCAGCATCATCTGAGGGGTGCCTAAACTTAATTTGTTGATTGTAAAGTGCTGTGAGAATTTTGAGTGGAAAATACTCTAGAAAACCCAAGTAATGTTATAAATTGGGAGCAGATGAAATGGGTTTGCATACTGTTAGGCCTTCAGCCCCTGTGCTTCCTACATATTAGTGGTACCTTTTAAAAGGATTGATCTGCATATTTCAGGGGGCAGTAGTTGGTTGTGTTATGGTTACTCTATGTGGAAAATATGACTTTGGAAAAGTAGTAGAATTTTTTGTAGCAGTTCTTATTATCTAACTACTATTGTTTTAGTCGGTGCTAGATGAGATGATGGTGGAACAAACAGACCTAGTTCGTTTGCGGATGGTTAGAATGTCCAACGTGCCCGACACCCTCTACATGGTAAACAACGCAGTGCCACAGTGCTGTCATATGATTAGCCACCAGCAAATCGGCAGTAATCAGTCCAATCCTCCTTCAGTTGTCGCCAATGAAATCCCAGGTAAGAATGCTAGCTGAACTGCAGCATTCTATTTACTGTCCTCTGGGGTTCTGTTGATGGGGATTATTAAATTCTTCTTGTTTCCCAGAGTCTTCTCATCTGGTGTTGGTAGATGGACCGCTTGTTTTAAGAGATTTCCTCCAAAGACTCTGAGTTTGGGATGAGTGGGAATTTTTTTTTAGTAGAATTCTAACTAATTGTGAAGGAAAGGAGCCCTAGTAGAAAGGGTGCTAGTATTCAGATAATGTAGAAGCACTTTTATAACCATAGTATCTCACCAGTATGGTACTAGATTCAAATATCTACTCTACAGAGCTGTCCATAACTGATAGCATTCACACATGCCCCCAACAGCAGAAGGCAGAAACGATGCCATCCTATAGACAAGACTCCAAAAAAAATCAACCTAATGTCAAATTATATAACCCGTTGCATTGTGCCAAATTCAAACACTAGTGAGCTGCCAACAGGAAAAATTTCCCCAAAATAACTTGGCCTTGACTGAAAATGTTCTGCTGCCACTCCTGAAAAATTCCACTCCAAGGACATGGAATGAGAACATCTCGACCAATCTTAAATGCCATCGTAGCTGGGTTCTGGGCAATTCAAGGCTTAAAGATTGTCACCAACGCTTTGACTTATACCTGAAAACAAAGAACAAGCCAGTGCAGTATTTTGAGCACAGGAATTTTGTGCTGGTAGTGGCCCACCTTACTTAATGCTCCACTGATAACAAGAAAAAGGGATTGTTTAGCCAGTTTCACGAGCAGGGAAATCATTAGAGCTGCGGACTGAGCCAAATAGGTTTGCGTTACAGGCATATGTTACAACAAGCTGTGCTCTCATGCCAGGAGACATCCCTGGAGCACAGAGAGCAGAAAAGAGCTGGCCACCTGAAGAACCAAGCAGCATTCTCCTGTCTGTGCTCCAGGAGCTAGGTATAATTCTCAGCTGATCATTCCCCCACAAGGACAGACTGAACGTTTTGGGCTGGTAGTGTGACATGTTCCTGAGGCTTTGTGAATCTCCGCTGAACTGTACCTGCAGTATTCAGGTTATGGTCAGCAAACTCTTGTCAGGGTTCTTTGGACCTGTTTGTCTGAATCAGAAATCATGCAAGAGCTGAACTTGGCCCATGAACTCCTGAGTGAAACTATATTGTTCCTGTATCCTGCTTCTACAATGGATGCCATCCAGACAACACTAAAATGTGTGTGATTTTAGATTGAGTGTGTTGACTTACGAAGAATTGCTCCAAACTCAAGCCAGGTTATTGTTAACAAACCTTTTGAAGGGAAGGCTGAGTCATGCTGCCCTGAAATCTTCCTTCATATAGTGTGACCTTGACACATAGTGTTTTACTGTCTGAGTGTTTTGCCATGGTGAAACAGAGTATAGAGGCTTGTTTGAGACTCTTGGAGATATTGTTGTTCTGCTCATGTTTACTATGTTAGTTCATATGCCAGAAATAAAAAAGAAAACATTTTGGAAAAATTAGCAAGTCTGATAGCACACACACTGTGGTGATCTTTATGAAACTAGAAGCAATTGATGTTTGTTTGTAGTTACATGATGTGGTGTTTATTTCACCTCTGAAATGCAAATACCCCATGCATTGCTCTTGCTGTCTAATCCATTTAATCTTTGTGGACCTTTCATCACAGATGGTAATATTTTGCCATTGGATAGCTGGTGAGGTTCACGATTCCAACGCTGCATTTACGGAGGCTTGAATTTAACTTTTCTCAAGATATGCAAATGTTACTAGGGACAGAAAATTCACAAAGAAATATCACCCATTACCAGACAGCAGCAAAATGTTACATGATAGTTGTGCAATAGGATAGCCAAATACCCAAAATTACATATGATTTCCTTTTGGAAAGGTTTCTAATTATTTCAAGGCAGCTGCATAAAACAGTGTAATTTTCACAGGTTTATGTTGGCTTAAAACTCATGTAATTTCTTTAAAATGCATTTTCTGTAGTTATTACTGGTACTATGGTCTTGTGATCCCACAATTCCACCAAAAACATAAATTGCGGCAAGAACATCAGCCTATTGTTGGCCTATAGTATTCCAGAGGGAATGTGCAGTTGAGATTTAAAATATTCTGGCTCCCAAATCACTGTAAGGGATTTACAAAGAAGAGTATATTTGTGGTTTGCTTTAGTAGAAGCCAGAAAAATGGCGCACATCTTTAGCACTAGTATGTTCTACACTTTATCCCATAAAGATGCTCTAAGGCATTAAGGACAAATATATGTCATACTATTCTTGGCTTGGTGCCAGTCGTCTTCAGCAACATAGTCAGCCTAACATCAATTCAATGACGTGATTAACTTTAGTTTTTCATTCAGAATTAAAGTCCCATTAACATCTTAAGAAATAAATTCTCTTGTAACTTTTCACTGTCATTTTTTCCCCAGTTCCCCATCTCCTTGTTGTTAAAGAGATGGTCAAACGGCTCCAGGAGCTCCGTCATACTGAGCAGGTTCAAAGAGCATATGCTCTTAATTGTGGAGAAGGAGCCACTGTCAGTTATGAGATTCAGATTCGTGTATTGCGAGAGTTTGGACTTTCTGATGCTGCCGCTGAGCTTTTGCAGGTATGGAAAACTGTCTGGGTAAGTTTAATTCCTCCTCCAGGGTGATTTGGTGCGAATCTTTTGAAAACTGAATGTTTGACCAGGACTGCAACAAAAACTAACATTGTATAGGTGTACGCTTTTTTTAACTCTATTTTTGTATTTCTACTGAGTGATCAGGCAGTAGTAATGAATTGCTTGCTGGAGGTGTAGAAAATTGGATGTTAGAAAGAGGGTGGTATTTATACATCGTAAAATGGGCCTGGAAGTGAAGAATTTTTACCAGTGAGAAAACGCATATTTTTATTATATCAAATAAATAAATTTAAGCTTATTTCCAACATCAACCAGCAGTGGCATTTGTTGAAAGAGGTGGAGGGAGACACAGAGGGAATGTTAATGCTTCTTTTTGGAAAAGATGCCATAATGTGGAGTGAAAATGTCCAGTGCCTGATTCCAGTGACATTGGTTACATGTATTCTCAGAATCTGAGAAGCTTTTGTCATTGTCACTGTGCAAAGCACTTGATGTTCAAGCATTCCTGGGGAAAGGGCTGATAATCGCTCAGACTCAAAGTAAAATACAATGTTCTTGAACCCCACGGGGGAACACCAGTAGATTTCTTATGTGTAATCAGTTTAAAATTCTTACATTTCTGTCACTTAAAAACCACCATCCACTAAAGAAGCGTTTGGTCTTTTCCTCCATTTGAACTGGTTGGTTAAATGTTGCAAAAACGGTGTTCCAGTGCTTGTCACCCTTGTTTTAATTCTTATTTGTTTATTGGTAACATTTGCAGTGTTGTTTGCTATGCATGAACATTAGAGAATAGGTATACTTTTGCAATACCTATATTCTTTTGGGGGATACAAGCATGAGTAAGAGCAGTCTGTGCTCACTATTTATTATTTGCTGTTTGTCATTTGTTGTTGGTTATTTTCCTGTTTTGAAAAGCTTCCATCTAGATACGGAGCAGAAATTATATCATGTGACTTAAGTGACCACTCACTGTAAATAGTGAAAGTGAGCAATTTGTGATCAATTTGTGAACAACTTGTAGTCTGCAAATTGTTCATCCAAATGACTCTGAATACTTAAGAATAACAAATTGTTTCAAGAACGAGTCCTGAAGAGGGAAAAGGACTAAATATTTAGATAGTAAGTCAGTCCTTGCCCCCAAAGAATTTACAGTGTGCCCATACAGCAGGTGGGCAGGGAAAGGGGCCAATTTTGATTAAGGCCTCCAAATGCTGCCGGAATGATGATGATACATTTGGACATCTTAATCACAGTGAGTAATTTGACCAGTTCTACCACATAGGGAAGCTGATGCAAGGCTCTCGCCTCTGACTTTTTCTGAAGGTGTCTCCCTTATGGCCATGCTGCTCTTTCATGATCAGCTCTTTGTCACCTTTTTAAAGTCTTTCAGTGTATTATTTAAAACAGTGGGTCTAACTAGTCATTGTACTAAGTCTAGATTACAAGTCCCAATCTTTGGTCAGTTTTATAGGAAATCTGCCCCAAAAACCACAACTTTTTTAATCTCTGATTTTGTTGTATTCCCTTGCAGAATCCTCACAAGTTCTTTCCTGACGAACGATTTGGGGATGAAAGCCCACTCTTAACTATGAGACAGTCTGGACGATGTCGAGTGAACAGCACTCCCACTGCAGAAACCATGTTTACAGAACTTGACTCTTTTGTGGCCTTCCATCCACCACTGCCCCCTCCGCCACCTCCTTACCATCCACCAGCTACTCCTGTTCATAGCCAGTTCAAAATGGGCTGGAAACAAAGGGTGCCGAGTCAACATCCCTCACGTTCCTTTTCTTATCCATGTAACCATTCACTGTTCCACTCCAGGACAGCTCCTAAAGTTGCCCCACCTGTCTACTTACCTGGTGTCAAAGCAGCAGCACCCCCTGATTGCACTAACACTACAGGACTGGGGAGACAAACAGTAGCTGCAGCAGCAGCAGTAATGGCAGCTGAAAAGCAAGCAGTAAGTGCATCTTTTTTTCCCCCCATCGAAGTAATTTGTTGAAAAGGAAAGTTAAGGTGAAATGTAATGAAATAACGTGGCTTGGAGGGAGGTGCAAAGGCTCAGTGGGGAGTGTAAATGTGAAAATGAACCTTCTCCCCTCCACCCCTTCTGTAAAATACCTGAACCATCATGGTGGAGGGAGCCAAAACAGAAGGAGCAGAACTAGTGGAATAGACAGGGGAATAGGTGAATATAGGAGTTACTCTTTCAATACATATTTGCTTGAGAAGTAATGTAGACAGACGGGCATGTGGAGGAAATCCGTGGAGAGTTCTGAATGCCTGGAGGCAATTTTGAATTGGATTCTAAAATGAGTAAACTGGTGGAAGGTGACAGAATGGGATATATGCATATATAGAAAGTGTTCATGGATTAATATTTAAAGGTAAAGAAAAAATTGTGTACATGTCTAAGTTGCAAGGAAGACTGGTTTCCTTGAGTGAAGCTGACTTCATCATATGATTGGTAGTATGTCTGGATAGAAATGTAATTGCTAAAAGCACATTTTAAAAAGAAAAGTTTTAATGTTGCCATTACTTGATATCAGTTTTAAGACTCCTAAACCTGTTTCGAGACTGTGTGTGTGCATGTCTCCCAACACACTATACTTCAGTTTCTGAAGACCTGCTTATAGTCACTCAGATCTTTCCAAGCAATTTATATTTACTTAAACCTGAACTTTTGTATGCTCTGCACCCAAAGGTGATTTGTTTTTCAGTTGGTAAAACTCAGTTTAGCTCTTTCTAAATTACCTGAGCTTGGTAGAAGTTGTTTTCATATTTTAAGAAAAAGATTCAAGTGCTTTCTTAAGCTCCCGTTACAAAATACCCCATTTTTAAGTTAGTTCAAACTTGCAATGTACTTATTCCTCATATTAAAAAATGCCTTTGACATAAGTTAGTGTCTGAAAGTCATGCACAAAGCTTGTATGCTTATTAACCACTAGATCATAACAAGCAAATACATGGTAGGAACTCCACAGGTTGGAATGAGTGAAACTGCTTTTAAAGAAGGAACGGATTTAAAGCAGTTGTATGTATGCTTCTTTGTATTCTATTTAACATTAACTTAAAGAAACCCCACGCCCTCTTGAATGCAAAGTAATGACTAAGAATTTAGTATAGGAATTACCCTACTGGTCTCTGAACAGTGACCAATACTAGATATTTCAGAGAAAGGCACAGGAAATCCTGTAGTAGTCAGCCTGCCCACAGGAGAAGTTTCTACCTAACACACTGTTAGTAATTACCTTATGCTAAAGCATAAGGAACCTTTTAAAATATCTTTTTATCGTTTCTAACATAACTGTAGATGTTGTCATTATCCATATAAATCCTTAAAAAAAAAAAAAAAAAAATCTTAAGCCCTTGGTCTCTTCATTCTGTGGCAGTGGTGCTCCAAAATTTGTTTTTATATTTTGGGGTAAAAAGTATTTCCTTATTGTACTGCCTTTCAATTTCTTTGCTTCTCTTTATTTTTATATTCTCTAAAAAGTTGGGATTCCTTTTCTATACTTCATTATTTTAGATACCTTTAACTTGTCCCCTTATTCATTTTCTCACCAGTTACAATCTTTTCAGTCTCTCTTCCTGTTGAAATCTTTCCATGTCAGTTCAATTTTCACTTTTTCTGTGATCCCTTGAGACTGAGTGACTAGACTTGAACACAGTCTCTCAGGTGAGGGCATGCCATTAATACATACAATGACATAATATAGCCAGTCTTTTCGAGCCCTGTTTTAAGTAACAGAGGGTCCTGTGGCACCTTTAAGACTAACAGAAGTATTGGGAGCATAAGCTTTCGTGGGTAAGAACCTACGAAAGCTTATGCTCCCAATACTTCTGTTAGTCTTAAAGGTGCCACAGGACCCTCTGTTACTTAAAACAGGGCTCGAAAAGACTGGCTATATTATGTCATTGTATGTATTAATGGCATGCCCTCACCTGAGAGACTGTGTTCAAGTCTAGTCACTCAGTCTCAAGGGATCACAGAAAAAGTGAAAATTGAACTGACATGGAAAGATTTCAACAGGAAGAGAGACTGAAAAGATTGTAACTGGTGAGAAAATGAATAAGGGGACAAGTTAAAGGTATCTAAAATAATGAAGTATAGAAAAGGAATCCCAACTTTTTAGAGAATATAAAAATAAAGAGAAGCAAAGAAATTGAAAGGCAGTACAATAAGGAAATACTTTTTACCCCAAAATATAAAAACAAATTTNGTAGGTTCTTACCCACGAAAGCTTATGCTCCCAATACTTCTGTTAGTCTTAAAGGTGCCACAGGACCCTCTGTTACTTTTTACAGATTCAGACTAACATGGCTACCCCTCTGATACTAGCCCTGTTTTGTTAGACATACTAACGTTCGCTCAGTGCGCAGAAATGGTTGTGGGGGAGGGGAGTGTTAATTGAGGTAGGCAAAAGTACACCTGGGTATTTTTCCTGAGTGATTACAATTAATTTAGGAGCCAGAAATATGTATGATTATTTCAAATTATTCCTTCCCACTTGCATTCAACATTGACTTGTACCTGCCATATATTATGCTGCCTATTCACTTGTCTTTCTTAGGTCCATCTGAAGTTGTTCTGTCATCTCTAGTCTGGACTAAACTAAATAATTTTGTCATCTTACAAATTTTGTCATCTCACTACTCACTCCCTTTTTCTAGATAATGAATAAATATATTAATTCCAGTCCTAGTAAAGAATCATTGATACAGTATCCTGCTGTTAACCTTTTGCCATGCTGAAAATTGACTATTTATCCCTACTTGTCTTAGTTTCTAATCAATAAAAACGTTTACTTCTCAATCCATGAATATGTAGCTTCCTTCGTAGCCTTATATGAGGGTTCAAATTTATGTCAACTTTTTCTCCTTTATCCATTCTTTATCCATACCCATTCTTTAGCCAATGTGGTCAAATAATTATAGTAAAGTAGAAACGCACAATTTTTTCCTTCACAGCCCTTGTACTAGTTTATACCTGTCAAGTCGTGTTCATCTAGTGGTTTGCTGGAGATGATAAAAGTAGAAATTATAATTTTTCTGTGAGGTTTATTGGTCTGTAATTGGCAAGATCACCTCCAAACATGTAACAAGGAGAGAAGAATCAATTTCGTAACTACCACAGCAATTTTAACTCAGCCATATTGTGTGCAAATAAATAGAGTATAGGTGAAACCGCATTATATTGAACTTGCTTTGATCCACTGGAGTGGGCAGGTCCTCCCCCACCCTCCCACCCCCGAGCGCTGCTTTATTGTGTTGTATCCGAATTTGTGTTATATCGGGTCGCGTTCTATTGGGGTAGAGGTGTGGTTACCATTTCATAAAGGAATGGGGAAGAGAGATTGGGCATGGTTTGCTCTTTGCAAGGGAGAGCCATTCTCTTGAGATTTGATTGGTTGCATATTCCGATGTAGAAATGATATGCATGATCTTTTGCCTTTTTACTTATTCTTTCCAAGGGCAATGTGCAGAGTTGGATGTTTTCAATAGTTGCTTCCCAGCTAATTCTGGGTAATAATCTGCTTTTAAAGCTGGTGAGTGTGGATCAAATGTATGGAATACAGTAGATGAGTCCCTCCTCTAGGAGACTGAAAAGTAAACTACTGATTGGGGGTGTGTGTGTGTGTGTGTGTATGTGTGTGTATATATATATATAATTATAATTTTAACCAATTTGGAGTAGCACATGCTCTTAAACAAGTTTTGAAACAATGTTGAAGTTACTGGCTAGGATTGCGCTAGAAGACTGAAGTGGGTCAGAAAGGAAAAGCATCACCAACTACTACAGAAAGTAATGTTACTGATAAATTAAATTAAAATATAGAAGTAAAGCAAAATCCAAGTAGACTTAACTCTTTTCCTTTCTTTTCCAGTGTACTCAGCCCATGTTAAATGAGTTGATGCCAGATATTGCTATGGGTGTGTCAACGATGTCTCTAAAGGACAGAAGATTGCCAGAGCTCACGGTTGACACACAATTAAGCCAGCCAGTGACAGAGGTTGGACCTGGACCACCCCAGCATATTTCATGTATTCAGACTAGGCACATGCACAGTTCTCGAAAGAAACATGCAATAGAACAAAAAATAGATACTCGAGAAAATCAACAGGAGTATCCAGATTTCTATGATTTCTCTAATGCTGCATGCAGACCTTCCACTCCAGCACCTAGCAGACATACTCCTTCACCTTCCCAAGGCATGTATTTTGGTCCAGATTTGTATAGCCACAATAAGGCATCACCAAGTGGCTTAAAGTCAGCCTATCTACCTAACCAATTATCTCCTAAAAAGCAAGAGGATTCTAGGAGAGAATATGTGCTTTCCCAAGATGGGCATCAGCACAGACAAAAGAATGAGCCAATACACCTCGATGTCTTAGAACAACCTCCCCAGCGGTTGGACTTGGCATTGGCTGCCCAGGAAAATGCTGGTAATGGCCCAATTCACATCAGGGGAAGAACAAAAATGGAAACTGACTTAACATATGGGCTAACCTCTAACAGACCTTCGCTCTCTGCGTACAGCTCTGAGACACAAGACGAGCGATCCAGCAGGAGGCTGACAGATGAGGAGCCTCTGGAACACGAAGCACAGAGAAATACCGATTTGGAAAGGGAAGATGCAGTAAGCAGAGGAAGGAGGTCTCCAAGCAAACCAGACTTTCTGTATAAAAAATCTGCCCTCTGAAAGCAACCTCCACTATTTCTCTGGGCCTGAGAGTTGTGAAACACCCCATCCTTTGCCACTTTGGGCCTGACTTTTGTCAGACAAATTCATTAATGCCAGCAGAAAACTCAATTTTGCTCACTTTTTTTGTATATACATTGCTTTATTAGAGACGGCACGCTATCCGTTTATTTTGAATGCTGCTTCTGGGTTTATTTTTGTGGTTTGAAGATATTAAGCCTTTACAAAAAAAATAGCTGGCACTTTTTTTTACAAATTGGTAGCCTTTTGCACCTGTACATTTATTTTACCTGTACTAGTTTTGTACTAATGTTAAACTTTCTTGTTACATTTAAAGGACTGTATTTTCATACTTCTGCATTTTACCTTTCACCTACCAATTCTCCATGTGCATTGGGTTGCACACTATGAAATGTATTTTCTTATGAGATAGTAACAATGTGTTTATTTTTGAATTATAGGAATTCCAAAGAACAGCACATCAAAATACTTTTTTAGTAACATTGTTTGTTTAGGTCTGAAATCTGCCTGATCTATCACTACTGCAAATCCAGTCTAATACCATTCTGTTCAACAAGTCATGGCAGCTGGTCTCCATTCATTCTGATTCAACACGTCTACTCTAAAACATATGGCTGGGGCTTTCAAAAGAACCTAAAAAAGATTTAGATTTCCAGGTCCCAATGAAATTAATTTGAAGTTGGGTGTCGCTGCATTAGGCTCCTTTGAAAATCCCAGCCTACATTTTCTGGTCCATTTGTGATTTTGGAGAACTTCATGGGCACTGAGAAGCATTTATCAGACTCAAATGATTGATTTGTGAAGAAAACGTAGAAATATTGCAAATTAATGGTAACATTACTGTGCTGGTCAGGATACCCTTGAATTGGGCTGTGTGAAGGTCACAGTTCAGAGAATTCATGCCAAAACCTAAAGCTCTAGGAAGATCAGGCTTACTATCTGATGTTGTTGTCTAAATTATAACACTGTCAAATGAGAGGGCTGCCTCTCTAGTGGAGGTACTGAGGTGACTGCTCATTGCCTTCTTTTGTCCTGCCGATGAGAAAAACAAAGGGCTTTAGTCTACCTGATGTCATTCAGTGTTCCTCAACATTTTAAATGTCTCTGAATTTATCATTTCAGCCGTTCTCTTTTGTGAACTGAAGAGTAACTGTGTTAGCTTCATTGGTTGCAGATGGCTTAGCACTTTTTAAAATTATACCTCTAGCTCCTTGAGTAAAACAATAATTGTGGGGCAGGGGTGTCTGACTCTTCCACTAACGTAAATACAAGGTAGAGAGCAGACACTGGTGGTTTGGGCACGTCCCTTGCCATTGTGCTGAGGTTACACAGTATAAGGAGTTTAGTGATGGTCATTGAAAAGTCAACACTTGCCAATAGTTACCACACACTTATTTCCCATTCTGAATGTTGTGAAGACTCTGGTATATGATACCACAGTGTAGTAACTTCTGGTAAATGCCTTTTTTGGGGTTGGTCACTATAATGAAAGATCTTGCAGCAGTTGAAGACCTCAATCAGTGTGAGCTAAAGACTGTTTTAACCTTAAAAATGCTTAATGCTATTTAAATGTAAATCTTTCAGTTTCCTTTAGTATAAGTCAGTTTTCCTGGTCTTGCCCATCCCTTCCCCCCAAAAACAAAAACAACCTCCCCACCCTCTCATTAATGTATACAAGGCTTAGGCGCCATAAGACCTTATTGTGCAACTGTGTACTGAATTTTTAAACTAGACAGTGGTGTTTGGGTAAATTCTGTTATGGGTTTGTGATCTAGTAAATCATAATCCCTCCTGCAGCACTTTCATACCACGTTAAGATTCCTTTAAGTTACACTCGTGTTAGTCTAATGATATTGGGTGGTGAAGGTTGACTAAATCACAGTTGATAATTAGTCTTTTTAGCCTTAGGAGGCTTGGTTTGAAATCTGGGTTGGGCAACAAGTACAAAATGCATGTGGTGATTCCAACCTCCTCTGTAATCTTTGTTGTGTTCATAGAATCGTAACACAGTGTGGAAAGTTGTCCTCACCTCCAGAAACGTTAGGATAGGTTAACACGGGTGTCACACAGGCTAGGGACTGAGGTGCATTGGCCTTGCTCTGTGAAGTTCATCACAACATTTTCTAACATTAATCCCTAGCCATATGTACTGCCCCCCTCCCATGCTCACGAGCACTAAAATCAATGTAACCCTCTCCCAAAAAGTAAATGACTACTTCCATCGAAGCCTGTGTTCAAATGTTAGTAACATGATCACTTTAAATCCTAGCTTCCAACAGAAGACTTACTATTTGTATAACTTTACCTACAACTTGATAGATCTGCTTACAGGAACCCTGTTTTAGCTATTGATGATGTTGTTTGATGTGGCACTGTATGGTAAATTGTGGCTTAAATCTCTTAGAAATAGTATGAGTAGTTATTTGATGGAACTTGTGGAGGGGTGGCTGGTAAAGAAGGCTGAGAAGTTTCATGAGTATGTTTTGAATGCAACCATCAAATGTTTTTGCAGTGGAATATGTTGATGAGAAGTTTTTTATGGAAAGTTGGTCTGCCCTTAGAAAACAGTTGCCACTTTCAAGGTCTCAGAAGCTGGCATTTCACACCATCGAGCAGTACTTAAGGAAGAACAACCATGAAAAAGCGAGAAGTCCTAGACAGGCCATAAGACAATCGGGCCACTTAGACAATCTGCACTTTCACTTACTCATATTGATCTGGGAAAAAGATAGAGAATTGCTGCTGATCTCAAAATATTTTCAGGGGAGGGTAACCCTTCGTCATCTTTCCTTGGGGTTTTTCTTTTTTTAAATTGTAGGATTTAATCTACATTCTGAATTGTTGGCAAAGTGTAATTATTGAAGTCAAAAGTTGCACGATACAGCATTGTAGCAATTGTCCTCTAATCCCAGGGGTGCTTAATATTTTTTGTGTATATTAAACATACATCACTTCTCCTCCCCCTCCTCCCTCCCCCAGTCCTAAACAATTTAGAAATCTCATCAATTAGTGAGATGATTGATTTTTATTTTTGGTCGAACCTCCAGGTAA
Source organism: Trachemys scripta elegans (assembly GCF_013100865.1). Lineage (NCBI taxonomy): Eukaryota > Metazoa > Chordata > Testudines > Emydidae > Trachemys > Trachemys scripta. The sequence continues at coordinate 29,343,817 of NC_048301.1, forward strand.
CAGTGATATGTCTCTTGCAGATGTATAAAAGGAGTGTTGTCTAGTTTGTATTTCCTGTATCATCACTGGAGCCTCCTTGAGAAGAGAGCTCTGACTTAGTTTGTTATAATGCTGACAGTTTTTTCTTCTAGTTTTTAAGAAGTATAGGCAAAGTAGGCCAAATTATGCCCTGGTTTAAGTTAATACAACCTGGTTAGTGAATGGAGTTGCCTCTATTCATACCAAGGTTAAATTTGGCCCCAGGCTTGTATAACTGGACATGTGAAATATAATATAAAGAATACATGCATCTGACTCTATAGAAGCGTTATGCTGAAACTAATCTTCACTCCCCTCATCCCAAAAAGCAGGTGACAAGCTGGGGTAGTGAGGTGTCTCAGCTACTTAATATAAAAGATGTTACCATACCCTATGCTATACTTCATCTCTTTTCAGTTTATTGGCTGCAGCAGAAGCCCCTTGTTTACATGACAGACTTTCAAATTAGAGTGGGGATTCTAAGAACTCCCTGTCCTTCCATATAGTTCTGAATCGGAGAGAAAACGTCTTACCCATTTAACATTGTTTGATGAAAGATGCATAAGTAGATGTTTACTTCACAAATCATAGGATGATTTCCTGTTCTTGGTTTATTTAATGTTCATTTACTTGAAAACATCAGTACTCAAAAACAAAACCGATTTCTTCCCTCCCCCTCATTTTCTAACATGGTGTATGGATGAATAACTTAATTTCTGGAAAGGATGCTACTTTTAAATTGTTTTGCTGTTTCTATCTCTACTTCTGGAAGGTGGCCTTGCCTTCTGCAATGTTACATTTTGTTTATTGTCCTTGTGCTGTTACTGGTAGTCAAGTGCCTTCAATGCTAAAGGCTCAGAAAAATTTCTTAAACTGACTTCATGTCCTATGCAAGTGTTTTTTCTACAACCTGCATAACCAGTACTTTGTAAAACTTGTTTACGCTTCAATTGTACATAGTGTTTTTTTTTTTTTTAAATAGTATTTTATTTAGGTACCTCCAAACTTGAATTCTAGTCTTGTGTGATGCATTGTAAAACAATACATTTCTCTTTTGAGTACCATTACAGTTGTAAAAAGGTTTTCACTGGTTCTATTTTTCTACTGTTGCTGAGAAGCATGTAACATGACTTTATCCTACATATAGTTGGCATTTCAAATAAATGGCTTGTATAGAAAGTGTTTGTGTAACGTTTTTCAGTTCAGCTACCTAAGACAATTGTGTTCCATATCCATCTGCATGCTCTTAATTGATAGAAATATCCCTGTTGACTTATTGGAGGAATAGAGTACATCTTAATAATTCAGACAGGTAGGTATGATTATAGTATAGTCAATGCTGTCAAAAAAGGAAAATATAGGGGGGAAAATGCCCTGTAACAAAGGGTCTTAGAGGAAGAGAGATTATACTTGCTTCCTCTTAGAATAGGACGTTGCCTTGAATTTTAAGGCTGTGATTCACACTAATGGGAACATGGGAATCCAAAGGTAGTAATTTTGCTCATTAAATAGTTATGTATTTTTAAAAGGTTTTATTTGGGTAAGTGAACTTTCCTCTATAGGGCTGAGTTGATCTTGCTTTATTTAGGTGACTAGTCCCAGTGAAGGCAAACGAAGTGTTAGTAAGGCAGCAGGACTTGGCCCTTGACCCAGAAGCCATTTATATCCTAAAGAGAACAGAACAGTTGGAGAAAGACCTTCACTGAACACAGAGCATTCATTTCATGGACAATTTGCAGTTACCCAAATCAATTAAGACGTATGAAATGAATTTCTCAAACTTACAGTATTTGATTATTTCAAAGCTATGTTAGGTTTACATATGCGAGCCAGGCTACGTTGAACAGTTTGATTTTGAACTGCAACTGACTTCTAGGTTACCTGTTTAGTTTTCTCTTCTGCATGATGCCACAGGTGCATGAAAAAACAATGTTCCCCCTTTAAGAATAGAGGGATAACTTCCTACATTGTAAAATAAGTTAGTGCCCGTTTTAAAATGACTTTTTTCACGAGTCGTGTTCTTCCAGACTGATTCTGCGGGAGGTGGAGGGGGCGCGGCAATGTGCCAGCTTTAGGTTCTTTAGGAAAAAAGCAACTCTCAAGTACACTAGATAAAAATAAATTCAGATTAGAGAGATAAAATAGCTAGTGCAATGTGTAAGCATCCACTGATCTCTTCAATTAAACTGCTTTACTTGATGTGTTTAAAAATGCAATGTAAAAACAGTTGCTTTCAAAGTATACCTCTTCCCATGAAATTCATAAGCAAACTGGAAACTACAATAACTTCTAACTGCAATTTTTGGATAAAAATCTAGTCCTTCACAAGGAAACCATCTACTTTGTGTGTGAAATGGTGATTTAATTCTTTAAGAGCACTGTCACCTCTCTAAAATTCCCCAATAGCACTAAAAATTGTTGGATGTGGGCAGAGACATGTTATAGATCCTGAAAGCTGTCAGATTACATAGTAACCTAGACTGTATGCTTTTCCTGGGTACTCCCACTGATTACAGTAGTTGCCTCTACCCTTCCTGAACTTTTTACTTTGCCTTGTCCCCCATATCAGGCTGCCATGGCTGGAGGAATGACAGCAATTGAGTTAAATGCCAAAAGATCCAACTCAACTGACTTTACAAAAACTAGACAAGCCATTTACAAGACAAACTTTGCCTCTCTACAAAGGAAAAAGGACACTAAACTATCTAAACTGCTACATGCCACAAGCAGCCACAACAGTAGTTCCCTTAACCCACCCAGCAATATTGTTAATCTTTCCAGCTATACTCTTAGCCCAGCAGAAGAGTCTGTCCTATCTCGGGGCCTCTCCTTTTGTCCCTCCAGATCCATGAATATGATACAGTTCTGCGGTGACCTAGAATCCTACTTTCGACGTCTCCGACTCAAAGAATATTTCCAACATACCTCTGAACAGCATACTAACCCACAGAATCCTCCCTACCAGCACTACAAAAAAAAGGATTCTGCATGGACTCCTCCGGACGGTCGAAACAACAGACTGGATTTCTACATAGATTGCTTCCGTCGACGTGCAAAGGCTGAAATTGTGGAAAAGCAACATCACTTGCCACATAACCTCAGCCATGCTGAACACAACGCCATCTACAGCCTCAGAAACAACCCTGACATCATAATCAAAAAGGCTGACAAAGGAGGTGCTGTCGTCATCATGAATAAATTGGAATATGACCAGGAGGCTGCTAGACAGCTCTCTAACACCACATTCTACAGGCCATTATCCTCTGATCCCACTGAGGATTACCTAAAGAAACTACACCATCTGCTAAAAAAACTCCCTGACAAAGCACAGGAACAAATCCGTACAGACACATGCCTAGAACCCCGACCAGGGGTATTCTATTTGCTACCCAAGATCCATAAACCTGGATATCCTGGACGCCCCATCATCTCAGGCATTGGCACCCTAACATCAGGCTTGTCTGGTTATGTAGACTCTGTCCTAAGACCCTACGCTACCAGCACTCCCAGCTATCTTCGAGACACCACTGACTTCCTGAGGAAACTACAATCCATCGGTGATCTTCCAGAAAACACCATCCTGGCCACTATGGACGTAGAAGCCCTCTACACCAATATTCCACACAAAGATGGACTACAAGCTATCAGGAACAGTATCCCTGATAATGTCACAGCTAACCTGGTGGCTGAACTTTGTGATTTTGTCCTCACCCACAACTATTTCACATTTGGGGACAATATATACCTTCAAGTCAGCGGCACTGCTATGGGTACCTGCATGGCCCCACAATATGCCAACATTTTTATGGCTGACTTAGAACAACGCTTCCTTAGCTCTCGTCCCCTAACGCCCCTACTCTACTTGCGCTACATTGATGACATCTTCATCATCTGGACCCATGGAAAAGAAGCCCTTGAGGAATTTCACCATGATTTCAATAATTTCCATCCCACCATCAACCTCAGCCTAGATCAATCCACACAAGCGGTCCATTTCCTGGACACTACTGTGCTAATAAGCGATGGTCACATCAATACCACCCTATACCGGAAACATACTGACCGCTACACTTACCTACATGCCTCCAGCTTCCATCCAGGACACACCACACGATCCATTGTCTACAGCCAAGCTCTAAGATATAACCACATTTACTCCAATCCCTCGGATAGAGACAAGCACCTACAAGATCTCTATCAAGCATTCTTAAAACTACAATACCCACCTGCTGAAGTGAAAAAACAGATTGACAGAGCCAGACGAGTACCCAGAAGTCACCTCCTACAAGACAGGCCCAACAAAGAAAATAACAGAACACCACTAGCTGTCACCTTCAGCCCCCAACTAAAACCTCTCCAGCGCATCATCAGAGATCTACAACCTATCCTGAAAGATGATCCTTTACTCTCACAGATCTTGGGAGACAGACCTGTCCTCGCTTACAGACAACCCCCCAACCTAAAGCAAATACTCACCAGCAACCACACATCACTGAACAAAACCACTAACCCAGGAACCTATCCTTGTAACAAACCCCGATGCCAACTCTGTCCACATATCTATTCAAGTGACATCATCATAGGACCTAATCACATCAGCCATACCATCAGGGGCTCATTCACCTGCACATCTACCAATGTGATATATGCCATCATGTGCCAGCAATGCCCCTCTGCCATGTACATTGGCCAAACCGGACAGTCTCTACGCAAAAGAATTAATGGACACAAATCTGACATCAGGAATCAAAATACTCAAAAACCAGTGGGAGAACACTTTAACCTGTCTGGTCATTCAGTGACAGACCTGCGGGTGGCTATATTACAACAGAAAAACTTCAAAAACAGACTCCAAAGAGAGACTGCAGAGCTAGAATTGATATGCAAACTAGACACAATCAACTCCGGTTTGAATAAGGACTGGGAATGGCTGAGCCATTACAAACGTTGACTCTATCTCCCCTTGTAAGTACTCTCACACTTCTTATCACACTGTCTGTACTCGGCTAGCTTGATTATCACTTCAAAAGTTTTTTTTTTCTCTTAATTAATTGGCCTCTCAGAGTTGGTAAGACAACTCCCATCTGTTTATGCTCTCTGTATGTGTGTATATATATCTCCTCATTATATGTTCCATTCTATATGCATCCGAAGAAGTGGGCTGTAGTCCACGAAAGCTTATGCTCTAATAAATTTGTTAGTCTCTAAGGTGCCACAAGTACTCCAACTCAACTGATGTAATTTCCCACCGTGTCCTGGAGCCAACTTTCCTTCCTTCAAAACACACACTTCAATTGCTTTCAAACAGCATCATCCTTCCTGCTACTCAGACCTGTAGCTTCTTCCAAACTTCACCCCTTTCCTTTCAAAGTGTGTTGCCATTTGAATAGAAGGTACTACACTCATGCCTCCCCACAAATCTGAAAAGTTGCCTGGCAGCAGGGTTCAGCTACCTGGAAATCAGGAAACAGACCAAAAGTTTAGCTAGCTAGTGATAACTAACAATTATTTCTAAAACAGATTTCAGGCTCAGCAGTTATATGCTGGTGTTTGGCAATCACAGTAAGCAGTAGTGGATGACTTGTAAGAATTTTACAAGATGACTGGCTTAAATCATCTCAGAGTAGCTTTATTACTGATTAAGGAGGACCTTAATTGGTGTCCTGTCTCCACGGTTCACCCCTGTGCCCCATATTATCTATTAAGCTGGCTGATTTCCCATTACTTCTGCTAGGAGTGCTAAAATTAATGCCTTTGCCCTGCCACAATTTAGTTGTTCAAGTGCTTGCTCATGTCAATTCCATTCTAGGTGTGTATGCTCTCACGTGTACAGTCCCCAGAGACTTTTGCCTTAGCGGTATTGGTAGGGTCTGCTGTGGCGCCCTCTTGAGTGCTGCACTCCTGCATTGGTATATTAGGTGACACCAACCCTACACCATCTCAGTTCCTTCTTACTGCCCCTGATGGTTAGTTGGAGCGCCTTGTCTTGCAGATCACAAGAGCATTAGCAGTTCTTTACAGACTTTCTTTGTATATAGTTTATAGGTACTTAGCCATTAAGCATTGGGTTAGTTGGTAGCTGAGTCCCGGCTGGGACTTCGCCCTGGAGCAGGGCCGGCCCTGCTGTCCTGGCTTAAAACCATGCTCGTCATGCAGCAGGCTCATGCCTATCAGTGACTCCCACAACAGCTGCCTGACACGTTTGGGGGAATCCCACAGAAAGGACAAATGTAGAATGTGTAAGAACTTTCACCCTAGAACCCAGAAGGAGTGGGATATCCACATGAGGGCCCTCCTCATGGAGGCTGAACTTTGTCCTGCACCGGATCCCTCCCACTCAGACCCCACACCGAGCACTTCGGCATCGGTGAGGAGCGCACCGCCTGCACCTGGGGCTCCACCCAGCACCATTCCCCCTCGCCGGTGCTTAAGAAGCAGCAAAAGAAAAGGCTCCTGGCACCAGAAGGAAAATGGGCTTTGGACACAGGACCAATGTCAGGCCATGTGCCTGCCCCAGGGCTTCACGGGGGTATTATGGAGGTCGGATCCTCCAGCCCAACCAGCGATCCACCTCTGACTCCAGGGAGCAGTAGGGGACCTCTGTCTCTCCTAGGGCCCTCATTGCCCGAAGCGACCCTGGCGGCTGAAGAACAAGTAGGCTGACTGGCACCTCACCAGGAAGCAGACTTGCTAAGACCCCCTACATCTAAGGGTAAGCTGATTATTATGGGACTGCCTCATAGGGCAATGGAGCACTCTTGGTCACCGGATTGCAGGTGCAGATCTCCATCTCCGTGACCTCAGACCCGGGCACTGTATCTCAGGTCTCTGCCTAGAAGGCCCAGGTCCTTGGTGTGCTCTCCACCTACAGGACACTGGACACCGGAGTCAAGGCGATGGTCCCTGTACTAGCGGTACCAGCAAGTTTCCTGTCAGAGATTGCGACAGCCCAGATGTCAGTCCCAGCCGGGGCAGGGCCACTCCCTGTCAGGGCATGGGTACCCTTTCTCCTTCTGCCCCCCTCGGTACTGTTCGGTGGGCGGGCACCATTTCTTGCTCTTGCCTCGCCAGTCACCGATCCAAATCAGTCAGCAGACTCAGGCCTCAACGGCTCTGTCCTAGTCACTGGAAGGGCGGTGGTCCGAGTTGGACCCGGAATTCAGCCCCTTGCCAAGAAGGGTGATTTGCCACCTACTCGTGAGGCTGGTGCGGCACCTGCACTGACAACATAGCAGCCCGACGACCTCTTTAACATTATATACTCCGCCATCCTGGCCTGGCCCACACTGCCTGTCAAACCAGGGGTCCTCACAATTGCCAAATCGCTGCAGCAAACCCCCTCTTCCATTCCATCGACTTCTAAGAAGGCAGAAAAGTATTATGTCCCTGTGAAAGGGTTCAAATACCTCTTCACGCACCCCCCAGCAGTGTCATTGGTCGTGTCCGCTGTGAATGAAAGGGACAAGCAGGGCCACGTTAGTGACACACCAAAGAACAAAGATGCCAAGTGACTTGATTTATGGCAGAAAGATTTGACGGCCAGCCTACAATTCAGGGTGTCTAACCACCAGGCCCTGTGAGACAGGTACAATTTTAACCTGTTGGACTCCCTTAAGTTCAAAGAGGCCCTTCCATGGGACCAAGCCCAGTTCACTGCTTTGGTGGACGAGGGCACAGCGGTGGTGAGGGGAGCCCTCCAAATGGCCTGGGATGCTACTGATTAGCAGCCAGGGTGGTTGCCTCTGCGGTGGCCATGAGGCACAACTCCTGGCTGCAATCCTCCACATTGTCCCAAGAGAGGCAGGCCACTATTCAGGACCTCCTGCTTAAGGGGGCAGGGCTTTTTAAGCTGATGGACTCAAGGCTCCACAGCCTTTAAGACTCCTGGGTCACCCTCTGCTCCTTGGGCCTGCAGACCAAGAAGCCATTCCATCCTCCGCCTCCACGGTCTAGGTCCTGGGGAACTCCCTTATTGGGTTCCTACAGAAGAAAGGACGGAGACAAGGGGTCCAAGCAGTGACACCTGTTGTTTTCCCGCCTGTCTGCTCAGTCTGACTCTCCCAGAAACCAGGGAGGCTAGAAATAATCATTTTGAGGGTGTGCTCAAGGATGACGCCCGGTCACTTCACTGGATCCATTCTCCCTCTCCTTCCTTGACTGCCTCCACCCCTTCCGATAGACCTGGTCTTGACTAACCTTGGACCATTGGGTGTTCGACCCAATTTCTTCGGGCTACTCCCTGCAATTCTTGGCCACCTCTCTTCAGGGACCATTCTCATGAGCAGCAGCTTGTCCAGTTCAAAAACCTCTTGCACCTGGGGGCAGTGGAGAAGGTTCCTTGGGATATACACATCTCTCAAGAAGTTGAAGTTTTGCATGGTTTCACTGGCCTCCATCATCCCCTCCCCCAGGTGGACCTGTTTGTGTCCAGACAGAACAGAAAATGCCAAGTTTTCTGCTTGATTTGGGGGATCAACAGCACTGGTTCAGCACATTTCTGGACCTCTCGGTGGCTGCTTTGTTATGTTTACCACTCCGGCCAGACCTGCTGTCCCAAAACTACGGCAAGTCTTCTGCATCCAAATCTGGAGGCGCTGAACCTGACTTTTTGGCTGTGCATGGTTGAATGAGCAGGAGCAGTAGTGCTCGGCCGATGTCCAACAGATCCTGTTAGGCAGTAGAAAGCCCTCCACCAGAGCGATCTACCTGGCCAAATAGAAGTGGTTCGCCTGCTGGGCCTCTGATAAAGGCATTCGGCCTGACCAAGCCTCGCTGTAGTTAATCTGGGACTACCTTCTGCATCTCAAGCTCCAAGGCCAGTCCCTTTCATCTATCAAAGTCTACTTGATGGCTCTCTGTCCACCGCTTGAAGATAGGTCGTTTTTTCCAAGGACGTGACTGTCAGGTTCCTCAAGGGCCTTGAGCGCCTCTACCCATGTCAAGGTCCCCATTCCTCGCTGGAACCTGAATCTGGTGCTGAAGTGGCTCACGGGACTCCCACCTTCGAGCTTCTGGCTTCCTGCTCTTTTTCCTGTCCTAGAAGGTCGCGTTCCTGGTCACAGTAACATCTGCCTGACAGATCCGAGATTAGGATGCTCACCTTGTAACTGCCCTTTACGGTCTTTTACGAAGACTAGGTCCAGTTGAGTCCACACCCGGCTTTACTGCCCAAGGTGGTCTCTGTTTCATATGAGCCAGGACATTCTTTTTCTTGTCTTTTTTCCAAAGCCGCATAAGTCGGAGGAGGAGTGTAGGCTGCATTCCCTAGATGTTAGGAGGGCGTTAACCTTCTAAATTGTAAGGACCAAGCCATTCCACAAGTTGACGCAATTGTTCGTTGCGGTGGCCGACAGGATGAAAAGTTGCCTAGTGTTCACTCAAAGAATTTCTCCTTTGATCACTGCCTGCATTTGCTACTGCTATGATCAGGCGAAGGTGCCACTCCTGGTGATTGTAACCGCCCACCCGACCAGGGCACAGGCCTCTTCGGCAGCTTTTCTAGCCCAAGTGCCTCTCCAGGACAGCTGTAGGGCAGCCAGCTATGTCCCACTACGCACCGAGCCAGCAGGCCCGTACTACAAGCCCACCTCCAAGGATACTGCTTGAGTGATCTAGAATAGAATCGACATGAGCAAGCACTCAAAGAAAAAAAAAAAGTTATCTAACTTTTGTAACTGTTGTTCTTTGAGATGTGTTGCTCATGTTCATTCCATTACCCGCCCTCCTGCCCCTCTGTCAGAGTTGGCAACAAGAAGGGACTGAAAGGGCGTAGTGTCGGTGGTACCTAATATACCGACGCATGAGCGTGGCAGTCAAGGGGGCACCACTGCTGCTCCTACAGATGCTGCTAAGGCAAAAGTCTCCGACAAATGTGCATGTGGGCGTGTACACCTAGAATGGAATGGACATAAGCAACACATCTCAAAGAAAAAGTTACAAAAGGTAGGTAACCATTTTTTCTTTTTAAACCAGGAAGAAAGTTTTCATTTTGCCCACCAAGCTTTCCCAAGGTCATATTTCTTATGTCGATCAGCCAATTGTTCTAACAAATACTAGTGCAAGACTTCACAAGTAGTCCATTCTCTGGTAAGTTTTATTTAAGCTGAGTCAGGCATCTCAGAAGCCAGTATTTCATCTGTAAGGAAAAGGGCTAAGATCTGTTCTGCGAGTATTGCAGATCTGTTTTGCTACTTAAACATTTAAAGAGACGTCCATTACAAAAAGCTCTTGGTTAAAGGCACTGTGGTTCTGGGAAATCCAAGTCTTCCCTAGTTTTTGTTTCAGTAAGATGCACTTGCTTGCTTTGGTTGATATTCCCTTTGGGCAAAGCCTGAAGTTGCTATTTAAAAACCAAGTACACTTACTTGATGCTGTTACCTTCTGGGCTTAGTGACTGCTTGAGTAGGATTGGATGAGGTACCTAGTTACTTTCCAATCAGCTGTTTATCTTCCTTCCTGTTGTCCTTGCTTCTAGTTTCTTTGTACAGTGGAAGTCTCATGACTGTATACAGGAACTTGGTTAAAAACATACACACCCACAGCCTTATTCCTGGGTTGAAAGATTTACTGTTCGGACTGGATGCACAAAGCCTAAACTGCACAACAGTAATTCTAAAAGCAACCATGATATGCAGATTGTCTGAACAGTAATTTTATTTAAATTTTACAGAATCATTTTTGGAGTAGAACTGCATATCTAACTCCAGTAACAATTTCTACAAAAAGAGCATAGACAGTACCCAAAAACATAGTTTTAAAAGCAACTTGTTATATCTGCATAAAACAAACCAATTAACTGAGTATCTATTTCTGACAAAACTAGGTTTTGCAAAGTGAGGCAGTCAAACAAAATTAATGGGAAGAATAGTAAAGGACAAGTTTAAAAACAAAAAGCAATATGGTTGATGTAAAAGTAGACTCTGGGGAAAATACAAGCCCTTCAAGTACTATACATATCAACTGGGAGTTTAAGATTAACCAATGTAAAAATTTTCTCAAGAATCTCAATAATGGGTTTTAAACTAACATGTAAGTTCTGATATTTAAGTTTTGTTTTAAGGACTTCAGCTGTAGATTTAGTCTTATGTCCAATAACTACCACGGTGGTTCCAAAAAGGTCACAAGTTTATATGGCAGCAAATAGGTTTTAAAATGTTACGTTAACGTATTCCTTTCTGTAATATTTAAAAACTAGGGCAGCTTAAAATAGATCAGTTTTTAAAACCCCCAAAAGCTTAGGTTGTAACCTACTAGTATCATTCCATTTATATTCTAGTGAGAGGATAAAACTGACAGCCATTCTATTAATTTCAGATGTGACTGTATAATGAAACATGAACCAAGTTTTTCAAAAAAAAAAAAAAAAAAAAAAAGCCCTAGGCTGTTGCTTGAAGACCAGTCCATGATTCCTTAATCTCCTCCTACCCAGAAAATACACTTCCCCAGCAACACTGGAGTTAGTCTGTGCAAGTACAATGCAATTTAAGTTCACATAATGACCCTACTTTTAAGCTGTGATTCTCCTCTAAGGTTTAAACATACCTTAACATTTAGAGAATTAGGCCCATCAGTCTGGTTAAACATTCTGCCTTTGTATTGTAAACTTATGATAGTACCACTACACTAGAAGAGTTAGTATGGAAGTATTCAGACCAACAAAGCAACACTATACAATGTAGATTTATTCCCAAAACAGAATGTTGTCTGCCCCCATCTTTAGTATGGTATATAGCTACATGTACTAAAATGAAACAGGTCAAAGGTTAAAAAGGACACAAGTGGCACAAGTTATTTTAACAAGGACCAATTCACTCCCTCTGAAACAAAACCAACTTTTGACAACTTAAGTATACCGACACTGTCTGAAATCTGCATGATAAGCTGCTATGCAATGCACCTGTAACGAAATTAGACATATGTATAAGCTACAAAAGTAAGAGAAGTATTTTATGGAACAGAGTGAATGAGCAGAGGTGGAGGAGGCCTCTTGGAAAGCAGGATTTAGGGAAAGAGGTCAAATATTAGCAAAGGTGCTGCTTCTATTTACTGAAGGATGGATTGGATTTTCCATTTGTCCTTATGAAAGTCAAAGCCTTTTCAGTCTAACTGCAGTAGTACTGCATCCTATTTGTCCGTCTTCTCTTGCGTGACTGAAATTCTTCAAAGAATTGCTGAATGTCCTCTCTTTTAACAACCTGATAATAAAATGAAACCCAAGTTGTGACAAACTAGTACAATAAAATACATATCTGGAAAAAGGACCACCTAACAGACACGAACTACATGAGAAGTTTCTCAGGACAGTATTTGTAACACACACAAAACACACTGCATCACCAGCAGTATCAAGGAATCCAACTTGTTAAGAACAATGGTCCTGACCTACCAGTGCAAAAGCATAAAAGCACAAACTTCCACTCTGAATGGCAAAAAGAGCAGCCCCAAAGGAAAGGAAGGAAAATATTAGAAAAGTATAAAATGCTTGTCCAGCTCTTATGAATTATCAGGAACTCTAATTACAAAGTGAAATAAGGTGAATGAGGTAATCTTTTATTAGAACAACTTCTGTTAGTGAAACAGACAAGCTTTCACATTTACACAGTAAGCTCGAAAGTTTCTCTCTTTCGCAAAAGAGATTACCTCACTCACCTTTACTCTCAAATATCCTGGGACTAACATTGTTACAGCAACACTACAAACTAAAATGAAAGATGTCAGTAGGACTGTAGTGGGTTGAAGACTGCATAATTGCACACACAATGCCTGTATTTCAGCCAACTTAGGAACAGAACCAAAAATGGTACCAAAATGTCTCAGCTGAGGTAGTTTTTGGGGAAAAAAAAAACATGGCTCTGAAGGTACAAAGGAAGTTTAAGGTGTAAATTCTAGTGCTGACTGACAATGGGATGTGAATGCCTTGGATATAGTATGGTTGAATAGATCAAGTGTGGTAGTAACCTATTCTTGCTCTTTTAAGAAATGTTAGGCTGATAAAGGACAAAAAAGATGTTTATGCAAAAAGTCTCAGATTAAAAATTCAACTAATTATTTTGTTTATAAACTGCACTCATCAATACTTTAATATGCAAATAATGGGTTGTTACAGAACAGAAGAGCCTAAAGATAAATAGACATTATGTGCACAATTACAAAGAGCCCAAGCAGTCTCTCAGCAAATCTTTCCTTTACTTACAGCAGATGCATTTTCTCAACTCTTAGTCAAAAATGGAGGTGACATTTCTACTTCACTCTTCTATTTCCCCCTCCCCACACCCCAAAAAAACTATGGAAATTTTAAGCGGTCATAAAATAAGTATTTTTTTTAAAAAATTGAGATTTTTTTTCTAGAAAACACTTTAGTTATAGCTTACTGTTCCTTCATCTGCAAATCGCCTGAGATAGTCAGTCAGTTCTGTCTTTAGGTCGTTGTATTCTGGAAGAAAAAAATGGGAAAAAACCCTCAACTGTCTGCTTCAATGATTGCTTGCTATCTCCTCTTGATAACTAGTAACTGACTAGACTTGCTTCAGTAAATGGATTTCAAGTTTGGATTATAAATTAATGAAGAGCTGTGGGAAGGCTTTATCCTAAGGTGGTTCTTAAATCTGTGTGTCCTACTCAATAACTTCACTTTGAGCAGAAGTTGCTAACTGTTAGAGCTGTGAGCAATGGTGGCTTGTGCCTTTGACAGGAGAAGCACAAATCACAATAGTTCTATCCACCCTCACCCACTGAATAATAATGGCTATAATAAGATTAAATACACAGAAACGATCACTCCCAATCGGTTTGCAGAGAAAGAAAAAAGAGTACTTCCAAATAAACAAGACAGTTGGGACATTTTCATATTATTTTACATGCTGGCTTATTATTAAAGTCCTAAACGTAACTTGACATCGTTCACCTAATCTCATATCTCTGCTATGAGCATTTTCATGCATTCAAATAGCCTGCAGTCACTATGTAACTATAATATAATCCCATCAACTAAAAACAAAGGCAACATTAGCACTTTAAACAACACAACTTAGAAAACTGCTTTAAAAAAAGATTTCATAATCAATTGGCAAATCAGAACCTGGCAATCACATATTATTTAGTGGACTATTTGCTATAAACATTCAGTATCAAAAAGTCATTCAAAAAGTCATGTCATAGCAAGAAACTGACATCCATTAAGTGACGTAAGCTTACCTTATTCATATAGTGAAGATCAATCTGTCTCTTTTTTTGAAGCAAAGCTGTGCAATAACATTGTACCAGGTTGGTTGCTTCTCCAGGAAAGAGAACAGTTCTTTTTCAATGGATATTGTGGCCAGTGCAGTGAGACAACCCTGATCCATTGTACTCAAGTATGTCTTGATGTGTTTAAGGCAAGAAAAGCTTCTTTTCACACTCACTGTTGTTGCTGGTATAGTGGCAACTAAGCAAAAAAAACGGTACACTTCCTTAAGCACTTCACAGAGCCCAGTTTAATTAATTAAGCGCAGCACGTCACTAACAGAATGATTCTGAAACTGCTCATCTTTGAAGATGACACCAAACTCATTCTTGAGACGATCTAAATCAAAGTAGCTGCCATAGGAATTGGAGAGTGAGGTAAAAGCATCTGTGGGGAACTGTTTCCTGAAAGCTGGAACTCTTGAGTCCGACAGCTCAATGAAGTGGGGGGCCTTTATGTCTACAAACCTGAGAGACAGTTGCAGAATGATGTTATCAATGATTTCATTGTATAGTTGTAAATATATTTTCTGACCATCTTCAGAGGATCCATCTTCCAAATCCAGCCTATATTTTTTTGGAGGTGAAGGTAAGTCAGTGAGGGTAGTGGCTGCAGAATTAAACACTTCTTTGAACTCCTCTTCTTTATGCAGATCACCAATCCTTGTGATTGTTAACTGAACTTGCAAATTGCAGTAATCTACATCAACAGCCTTTTTCTGAAGAACATCACTGAGAATGTCAGTGATGCTGAAGATGTTACCGTAGGAGTATGCCAAGAAAAGAAACTGGAAGTTGTTTAGTTTTGTAAGGTATCCTATGGCTTATCGCCGAGATTCTCCATCCCAACCACTGGCATTGACAATCTCCTGAAATACTTTGCAAAGTTTCTCTCTTTCCGAGACAATGGCATATAGGACTCTGCTCTTGTATGTCCATCGAACTGCACAGAGGGAAGGTATCCTTTGGCCCACAATTCGATCCAGCAGTTCACTGTGTTTGCTCGAGCGTGTAAAAAATGTGGAGAAGCCTTCCAAGGTTGCAAAAAAGCCACGGGTTTCTTTAATACACTGCGCCCCTTGCTGGAGAACTAAATCTAATTTGTGGGCAAAACCATGCACAAACAGAGCTTGTGGAGCCTCTTTTTTAATTAGGGCTTGCAGACCTCCCAGCTCACCAGTAATCACTACAGTGCCATCATATGAATGAGACACAAGTTTTCTTTTGTAGTTGTATTTTAACAACACTGAATCCAGAACCTGCTTCAAAGCAACTGCAGTTCCATCTGCACTGACATTTTAAAAACCCATGAACCGCTCCTGTGTTTGCCCCTTCTTGTCCACGTAGCGTAACACAAGTGTTGGGGTCCACTAGGCATAGCTACCAGGTAACTCGAGAGAGTGGAAGGCCAAAAGTGCCCATGAAGCTCTTTTGTTCTGGGTCTGTGAACCACAGTGACTCCATCTTGGGAACTCTCACCTACTTCTATGCTAACTGCTTACATGCTCTGAAGTAGGTTGAAGCAGAAATGTAATGTCAGCTTTTTAGCAGATGCCTGCAGTTTCACTCACACTAGCAGAAATAATAGAGATAAGGAGCGGGGGAAAAGGCGTAGTTAGTTTGCAGGCGTCTAACTCAAGGTCGCAAAGACTGAGAAAGTTTTCTCACAAGCTTATGTAGAGTTTATTGTAACAGTTGTCTGGAAGGGAGGGGTAAGGGGGAACAGCCAGACAAAGATGTATGCAAACAGTTTGGAGTATAAAAGGTAAAAGTTGTTTGTATTTGTTACACTTGATTTGAGACATGCTGGTCTCCTAGTGCCATTTCAGAGCTCTGAAATAAACTTGGCTTGCTTTCTCCCCTCGGTGTCTTTATTGGTGCCAAGCACACCGGGCGACGAACCCCCTGTTTGCCATCTCGGGCCCAGTTCTGGGCAGGCAACACAAGTGAAAGCTGGCTTAAGTGAGAAATGTCAGTTGTTTCATCTATCTCGCAAGCAAAAAAGCTGCACTCTTCAATTTCACGGTCAATGTAGGATATTATTTCTTTAGCCACACATTCCATCAATTTGTTTTGAATGGTCTTTGATAGGTCAGAAAAAATGGATGCATTTTTTTTGCCAATAAACATTCAATCTCTTGTCATGACGAAAAAATAATCAAAAAGTTCCCTGTAATTACCCTGATTGAGAGATTGTTCCGTCTCATAACAGTAATGGAATGCAAGTTCTTGACAAGATAAAACAACTGAAATATCAATTAGTCGCTTCAAAATCTCTCTGTTCTTCCTGACTTTCTTGTTGTGCTCTAAGATAGCAAGGTGCCTTTACTCACTAAGCAACACATCTATAGGAGTGCTTGCCTGCTCTAAGCATTTCAAGGAAACTTCATTTTTTATGTGCTCTTGTGATGAGCTGTGTATAGATGTGCTTCATGACACATTTTTCCAGTCACAGTAACCTTCATTAGCCCACATGTTTTTTTTAGTTGAAAGAAGCAAACAGGGCCAACAATATAATCTGTTACTCAGAGCGCTGCCTGTTAGCCATTTATGGACTTTGTACCAAGATGTCTGAAACTGACGCGTTCTTTTCCCGTCTTTCTTCAAGACCTCCAGTGCTGATGTTATTCTGCCTTCCTTAATGATTGAACATCTCTCTTCTTGAAATCTTAATGAAAATCCTCTTTCTCAGGTCACACACGTCATTTTCTACAGCAGCCATTACTGAAAATTTTAAAATCTCAAATTCCAAACATACGTCACCAAGTTCAGAACTGGCCTCAACTGCTACAATCCTGCCATGGCCTCAAACAGTGGTTACCATAGCAACACCTTTATAAACTGACTTCTTGGTGTGGTAAATTGCCATGGTAACAAGGCAGCTTCTTGAGGCACTATTAGTTTTACCGAGATTTGATCATGCAGCATTACATTCTTCTAACATTTTGGCATTGCGTTTCACTACTGGACAGTGAGTTGTGACAGATTTAAATCAAATCACAAGCACTTCTTGTGGAATTATATTAACTTTTTAATATATATGCTTAACTGTCTGTAAATCTATATTTATCAATTCGATAAACACTATGGAAAATATCTTGCAGCTCTTAGGAATTCTTGGTTAGGCTGTGCCTCACTTGCTTAGGCTGACAAGCTGACTGTGCGGAAAGCAAAGTGCTATCAACACTAAATGAGATGGTTCAGAGACTATGGGATACAGATTCCAGTTCTAGCACTTGGCAAGACTTCAGCTCAGTCCACTGTTTCCTTACCAGATTCACAATGTACCTCCCCCCAGCAAGTTACATAAAGCAATCTGTACCTTTCTGAATGAGAATTAACTGAGCAAGAATCAAGCAATTTGTTCTGTTCTTGTAAATTTTAAAACTAACACACTGATTTTTAGGAGCAACCAAACATGGACACACACTCTGCGCCTGACATCACTGACAGATGCTTCCTACATAAGGGAATTCCCCTGTGCCTAGACCAACCAGTTTAAATAGGTATTTTAAGGACAAAACAAACCTGAGAATCAAGCCCTATGAATAAATTAATACATCAGTACTAGCTGTTCTTTATATGTGAAGTGAGCTTCATTTGTTCAAACCCTCAAGGGTTTATTAGCTTAAGTTCACTGGAGCAGAACAGATTCTGCTGAGGTACAATACAGTCACACTGGCACATTGTGTTCTTCAGAACAGTGGCAAGAGCATGAGTTGATACAATTGATAAAGTCTTCCATGGAGGAGCCCTAATTTATGACTGAGAACTCTGGCTTATTGGCCCAGAAATGCTCAAACATGTCAGATATAGTTCAGCCTCTTGTTGAGGGACTGGTGCACCATTTTTCAAGTACCTCCATCTTCATGTCTATAGACACTGGAACAGAGTTTGGGTATACTCCACACACAAGGAACAGAACACTGTCAGGAAATTCCATCTGCCCTGAAGCTGACAATTCCCCCGCCCCACAAATAATGCATATAAGAAGCAAACTAAACTAAAATTAAGTGAGTGCTTGACTTCCTCATTCAGTTCCATGCTTTTCACTGTTACCCTTCCCTGCCCATTATCTACTTATGACAGCTGTGCAGGGCAGGGAAATTGTATTTGCGCTGTTGATGCTATATATACATAATATATGAACTCAGAAAACTAAGCTAGCTAATATGAACATGTCAACTTTCGAGAAGGAATTACCACTGCCGATCTGCTGAATTAGAAAACAAGCAGAAGCTTCTACAAAATCTGCTTCCTTAATATAAACAGTAACAATTAACAACAGGCTGAAGACAAAAACGTTCAAGGTTTCCTACAGAAATGTTTCTGGAGGTTAGTTAAACAGTCTCTTATAAGCTGCTTTTTAAAGACACCGTTGCTATTTAAGTAGGTGGTCTATTAAATAGCTCCTTTAGGTAAGATATATATTTAAAATGCTATGCTGAATTCCCAAAATGAAATTATATTTACCACAAATGAGTTCTACTTGCTGGACTCTGTTCATGCTATTAAGCGTGTCCATTAAAGGATCTCTTCTGTCTGTTTCCTGGTCACTTGTACCTTTATTCTCATAGGCCAAGACAGTGTCACATTCATCAATCAGGAATTGGACATCCAGTTCTGAATACATTTTCTGAAGAGTAAGAGTAAAAGTTATTATTTTCCAGCTTACAAACTTTACAGACCATTTGCCAACTTTTCAAAACCTCTCCCAAAGAAATGACATTTATCACATTATTTTATATCAGCAAGTATTTCAGCCACTTCTTGTGAATGCTTCCAGAACTGTGCTTACTTTAGAGAGTAGGTAAATAAATACAAAATGTTCACAGGCTATTATATATTATTAATACTGAAGATGATAGTCATCAGATAAGACCCACAGTTGTTTCCTTAGGTTAGTGGAATGTTTTCCAGTAGATATTTACATTCAGAACAAGGAAGTTTTACAAATTGTATTATGTATTGACTTCGCTCAGTAGAGTCTTCAAGGAGCTAATGTAAATGTTAGCCCAGAAAACAAAATGTATACATACTAAACAGTCTTTGCATGTGCACAATTTACTCCGCCAGTTAGATGGCCAAAAGGTGGCGGTATCCTTCTTCAGACACTGCTTGGTCTGAAGTTCTCGCAGCTTACACACCGGTTCATCACTTTTTGTAACTGTCTGAATCAAAATGAAACAAGTCAGTATTTTTCATTTCTATTCTATTTCAAAGGGGTTTAATTTAGGTTTTTTTTCCAGTTTGTCCTTTTCTTAGCTACAATACTGGCCCCTGCTTTGATTTTTTTTTTTTTAAATGCTCCCTAATGCGTGTTCAGAGTAAAGTTTGAATTAGGACACTGCTGTATACCCAGGAGAATCAGCTAAAACTGCTAAAAGGCATCATACTCTAAATTAATTGATTATCCTTCTTACAAATCAACATCAGAGTCAATGCAAAAGCAATAAAGGGCTCAGAAATTAGATCTGGGCTAGCCTGATGGTACAGGTGCAGTGGGTGGTACTTCCATATTAGCAAACAAATTTAGAAGTGATCTCAGGCTGATCAAGCAACAAAAGGGGTGACATAAAAAGAGGAATGGAAGATCTTTGCTGAGCAAACTGTATTCCTGTATGCTCTAGTCTACTGGCTGATCAATTGACGCATTTCACATCAGTAGTTACTGGCATGTCTACTGCAGTGGAGGCTGTTCTGGGAAATTACACAGACTTTGAGTAGTATTTAAGTAGATGAAGTATTGATAGGGAGCATGAAATATATGTTTCCTATTCACAGAACCAAAAAAGGAGCTTTGCCCACACTAAGCAGAGAGGGAACATAAAACATTAAGAAAAATGTGCAGTTTACCTCTGGACATTTAGATCCAGAACTAGTAGATGGCTCATTATACTGCTCTACTTGTTCTTCCTCCTTAATCTTCCCTTGGTGATCTCCTCCACTTTCCTTTTTGATTTCTCTGTTCTGTTCTTCAGTTTCCTTGACATTCAGCACAATCCTTTCGTCATCAAGTGAGGTCACTTTGGTCACGGTAGGAACTAGAAAATGTATATCCATAACTAACATAAGCTTGCCAGTCAAAGAAAGCAGTTTCAGAATTTTTTTTGACACTGTAATGTCATACAAGTGCTCAAACTGCACTGTACACTTCAATAAAAACAAGGATATATTCTAGAGTTTTCTGGGGACACTATGATCTCATTAAACAATAATACAATGGCTTAATCTTTTATCATAGCTTCCTCATACCCCCCACGCCGCCTCCTGCGAAAATAGTGTTACAGAACAAGTCACAGTAAGTTTATTTTTATTAACTGAAAGACTGATTTAAACTGATTAACTGCGTTGTGCCTTCCCACTTCCAAAGCAGAAAAGAAAACCCTCATTGTTTTTTCATCCTGAAAGCCTAGAGTTTACTGGAAAATAATGGCGAAAACGGGGGAGGGGAAATACCATGACCTCACAGAGTGCTGAACACCCCTAGGATGCTAGTCTTCCCTTGGGTTTTTGAAATTCATTGGTATTTGCAAAAGATTGGATAGTAGTAGCCAGGTACTTTCTCTAATCTTATTTTAGTATATTTTATTCCCAATATACCCTTGAAACTAATTTTTTCAGACAAACAGATAGAAGAAACCAAGAACAATATGTTTAATTTATTATAAAATACACTTTTAGAATGTTTACAGAGGTCTTCGAGACAAACAAAAGGAACAATATTCTGTGTGGACGATGCAACAGTCTCCCAGTTTTAGAGGCTTCTCAAAAAAGACTGGTTTAAATAATAATTTCTCCATATATATCTATAAAGTGTAATTATGAATCAATTACAAATAAAATTAAGCAAACATACATAAGCATGTCACTCTCAAACCCTGGAACTCTCTGGGGCAGATGCTCTCAAATTCTGGAGCGTGAAACACATGACTGCTGCTCCTTAAGAGCACTGCTGCTCCCTCACTCAGTTCGCTTGTCACCAGGACAGCTGAAATTGTCAACATAACTTTTTAGAGTGAGTGAAGTAACCAAAGCGATCAAACATTTCACTGAGCGATTGTGCTACAGAGTTTGCTCATTATTTCTTAGTTATTTTACCAGAGAAAAGCCTCGGTCATCTCTTTTCAAAGCAATCCTGGTGGATATAAAAATGGATAGACCTCCACTAGCTTCCTTCATGATTTACTGAAACAATCTCAGCACCACAATGCTAGAGTATATTATATAACTATGCTATGTGGGTTCCCCGTATATATCAGGTTTACTTCTTTGATGTGTAATTAAGCGTATGCTCCATGCCATACCTATTCTAAGAAAAAGCATTGTCATGTATTTATACTACAAGACGATTCCATGTATGACATCTTTGTACATCAACCCCTTAAACACATCCTGAGGAGCCAACTTTATACGACCTACCAGGTCATAATCAGCAATTGATATAATCAACCATTTGGAAACAAGCACCTTCAGTCAGCCACCTGCTGTGGAGCAAAGCAATCTAACGTAAGAACAGCCATACTGGGTCAGACCAAAGGTCCATCTAGCCCAGTATCCTGTCTTCCGACAATAGCCAATGCCGGATGCCCCAGAGGAAATGAACAGAACAGGTAATCATCAAGTGATCCATTCCCGGTCGTGCCCAAAGGGAAGATGATTCCCTTTCTTTCTAGCTCCTACATTATTTCTAATCCCGAAGAGAAGAATGTGCAGCAAAGAACACTAGGATTACTGTATTTATTTTGATTAGACAACTGGAGAGTTGTTTTCCCTAAGAAAGATCACATCCCAAATAGAGCAAGGGGGAACTCTCCATATCCATTTGACGCAGAGTCACCCTTCAGGGTCCATTCTGTGTTACTCCAACAACATCTCTCCCACAACCTCTGTTTCCCTATACCTCCCTCCAGTGTTGTAATGTCTTTTCAGTAGTTTTGATTTAGCCTAGAATGTAAACTCCTAGGGGCAAGTATCAAGTCTTTATGCACTATTTGTCATAAATACCTACGGTGAGAAAATACACTTATAAACTACTTTCAAAACTAAAAAAATAAGATTTCATAAAACTTAAGAATTAGGCCTTCCTTGTTTTATAAAGCACAAAACCTAAAGTTGTCACCTAAGCTACTTTATTGCCTGAGGTTTTTGTCTAAGTAAAAAGAACAGGAGTGCTTGTGGCACCTTAGAGACTAACAAATTTATTTGAGCATAAGCTTTCGTGGGCTACAGCCCACTTCATTGGATGCATAGAATGGAACGCACAGAAATAATGTACAGAGAACAGGAAAAGGTGGGAGTAGCCATACCAACTGTAAGAGGCCAATCAATGGTATGGCTACTCCCACCTTTTCCTGTTCTCTGTATGTATAAATATCCTCTTTCTGTGCGTTCCATTCTATGCATCCAATGAAGTGAGCTGTAGCCCACGAAAGCTTATGCTCAAATAAATTTGTTAGTCTCTAAGGTGCCACAAGTACTCCTGTTCTTTTTGTGGATATAGACTAACACGGCTGCTACTCTGAAACTTTGTCTAAGTAGTAACACAATTTCTTCAGCCCTGTCAGCAAATATCTGTCTTTCACTTGGATAGGCTTACGTGAGTTAAATCAGCTCTGTTTGGGAGGTTTATAGAATAGAAATATTAGTACAGCTCTCCTAATTTTACCTGCTAACTGTGAAGTATACGCCCAAAGGAAAGCACAGCAATTCATGCAGGCCTGGCATACCATCTCATGGAAGTCCCCGCTCTCAGGGGGAACTGCCCCAAGGTGCTATCAAGAAGAAATAGGAACATATGACAGAGACATATTAGTTGCAAATTAATGGATTCTGTAGAGTGTTTTTTTCTCTAGGTTTAGTGGCAGAAAAACAAGCATCATGCCCACCTCTTCCCTCATGTTTTCAGAATTCCCATTAGCAGTATATTATCCCCAGTTTGTCCTCCATACCCAGCATCCATACTGCTAGAGAATGAGAGAGGACCAATCAAATTTAAGGAATGTATCCAGATTATTAGCCTCTCTAAGTCTGGACTCTATCAGCCAAGAGAACAGGAATACTTATGGATATTTCCAAACCTTGTCTATCCTAATAGGACAGTTACCACACACTGCAGTTTTAAGTAGCCCTCTTACTTAGTAATCTGAGATTCTCTCCTTGCTGAACAAGTTTTATAAAACATTTTATCCTTCTTCAGCTTCAGGATGGGACCAATGTGAGAAGAGTTAGATACAAAATCTAAACTGTCTTCAAACAAACTGGCGAGAAACATCAAAATGATTAAAATAAATTGCCTCCATTTTCTTTTGACAAATTTGACCAATTTTTATAGTTAAAGCTAGAATATTCATCAAAAATACTTAATATCTAATACAAACATTTAGGAAAAAATAATCCTATAATTTATCTGAATCAGAAAGTCTATAATTAATGAAAGGTATGCTATACCAACAATATTCCTATTTCATGTCTTTGTTCCAGCCATTCTACTTGCTTCTGTCTGGTTGGAATTTCACAATCTACCCTTAGTGACATGATGAGCTGAACCCCCAACCCTGCATAAAGCAGGTGATTTTCAAAGGAAACAATGTGACCTAGGCACCCAACTCCCACTTCCTTTCAATGGTAATTGGGTGCCTTGTCCATTTGCCTTGAAAAAATCTTCCCTAAAGTTCCTAATCAGGCACTGACTGTGCAGTTTGTTCCCTCCTACCCAAAATAAATATGGCTCTAAGTTAATGTCCCATCAAATGAACTGCCATTCACCACAGATCATGATACAGTTGATAATGGTGTGCTCAATAACCTTCTTCTCCAATTCCAATGGGAAACGCTATCATTCAGAACAGTCTTCCATAAAACATTAAAGTTTTAGATGTCTATAGTCACTTATTAGGACTAGTATATACATTAAGAGCAACCTTGAATAAAGTACAGGTCCTCTCCATTTGGGGTACTAGTTCATTATGAGGACTGCCAGCATGAAAGAATAAAGATTTAGGGTTTTTTGTACAGCCTGAAAAGAGCTAATCTGAAAACTCTTGCCCTGGTTCTCAAAAGATCCCTACCTACCTTTCCAAGTAAGATTTTCCCTAAGGAAAACACTAATTTTAGCCTATTTCCAGGCAAGATGACAATTTTCTTAAATACATATCCTTACCCTTCCATGGAACCAGTCTTCACAAACTATGCATTGGATCATTTCATCTGGGATCTACAAGAATGGTTATATTATTACCAATAATATCAACCTTCAAAGTTTCTCACCGGCCTTTAAGTGCCGTGTATTCTAAAGAATATACAAGTGAATCACTTTCCACAGTGAGACACTTAAATTGCATGGCCATTATAAATATTTACCGCCTCACCAGCCAAAGTTTTGAAGCACTTGTAATTTGTTATATTCTGGCTAGAGATTCCCAATTGTTTAACAAGATTATTGTTCCATTAGCGCCAGATATGCTCTCTGTGACATTCTGCACCCCATATTTACCATTGTGATGTAATTATGATATGCTTTGAACAAAGTATGCCTTGAAAGGTATTATTCTAAAAGTCTTGATCTGCTAAACATTAATATCTCATTGGATTGTATGTGCTATCATTGTATATGAAGTTAAAAAGTTTTGCTATTTATGTGTTACTCAAAGATGTGAAGTTAGAAAAACCCACAACTAGCCTTTCAGGTACAACAATGAAGAAGCTAGACAGTGCTAATGGCCAATCAACAAAGACAATGGAAGATCTTATCCTCACCTGTGGACTCTTCAGTCAGCTATGGGCAATGACTCATCGGGAGCATGCAAGGGCTTATGATACTGAACTCCATTTTGGTACCAGTATTTTTCTATGAACTGGGTTGGGAACCTGACTTGGAACAAGAGTTTCCCGCCATATGGAAAAACTATATAACTATATATCGGGTTTGCAGTAGGAGAGCTAGACCTGCTTATTCAACTTTAGAATTCTGTCAAACATAATACAAGACAATTTGGTTTATTATTAAAACGTTGTTTTTAAATAATCCATTTACCCGTTCATTATAAAGTGCTAAATGCCCTAAAACTTGGCAGAGTTGATGGTGTACTGTACTTCAAAATTATAGTGTTTGTCATATTAATTTATACATTCATATGGATCTAACAAGAAACCAGATGTTTGTTTTTCTGCATTTGCTATTTTGGTATTGCCTATTCCCAAGATGCCCTCTGTGAGAAGAATTCACTACTATATTGTAGTAATATTTCATATTATTCAAAAATACAGAATATTTAGCAAAATATTATAAACACATTCTAACTTTCCTTACCCATTGAAGAGGTGAGAGACAGACTAGTTATAATCCAATATTTTGAAGAGGAAAAAAAAAACCTGAAATGTTATGTGCCAGTTGAGTAAAGTGGTGAATTTTAATTCAGATATGACTGCTTCATAATGTACAATACCAGTGCTGGGAACTTTGATATGGGATGTTTTTTATCATTCACTTCTCAGAGATTGTGCTTTGTTACTTAATAATTGGAGGGGTATTTTATTATTATTTTGAATTTTCAGGTGAACAAATACAGAGTTGGGACATGATGATAAGAAAATAATTGGAAATCTAAGATTAATGCACAAGCTGACTCACTTTATTGAGGGAACTGCCCAGCATTAATTTATCAGGATGTGGGGGTAAAATGAAGCATGATTTTATCTGTTGATGGGGGGCTGGCTCTTCATTTAAGTTTTTGAATAGGGAAACAGCATTAATTTATTGCCCGTCTTCCTTGTCTATCTTCAAGGCAAAACACACTGTACTCTTAAAACACTGTGCAAATGCAGACTACTATATAAAATGATTAACAAAAGTAACACAGAGGTAAGAGCTCTCTATTAAGATGGAGTTCATTCGATGGAAGAATTTGAGGATCATAGTGCTACATAAGAACAGCCATATTGAATCAGACCAAAGATCCATCTAGCCTAGTATCCTGTCTTCTGACAATGGCCAATGCCAGGTGCCCCAGAGGGAATGAACAGAACAGGTAATCACCAAGTGATCCATTTCCTTTTGCTCATTCACAGCTTCTGGCAAATCAGAGGTTAGGGACACCCATCCCCGCCCATGCTGGCTAATAGCCATTGATGGACCTATCCTCCAGGAATTTATCTAGTTCTATTTTGAACCCTGTTATAGTCTTGACCTTCACAACATCCTCTGGTAGAGTTCCACAGGTTCACTGTGTGTTGTGTGAAGAAATACTTCCTTTTGTTTGTTTTAAACCTTCTGCCTATTAATTTCATTTGGTGACCCCTAGTTCTCGTGCTATGGGTAAATAACACTACCTTATTTACTTTCTTCACACCAGTCATGATTTTATAGACCTCAATAATATCCCCCCTTAGTCGTCTCTTTTCCAAGCTGAAAAGTCCCAGTCTTATTAATCGCCCCTCATATGGAAGCCGTTCCATATCCCAATAATTTTTGTTGCCCTTTTCTGAACCTTTTACAATTCCAATATATCTTTTTTGAGATGGGGCAACCACATCTGCACGCAGTACTCAAGATGTGGGCATACCATGAATTTATACAGAGGCAATATGATATTTTCTGTCTTATTATCTATCCCTTTCTCAAATTCCCAACATTCTGTTCGCTTTTTTGAGTGGATGTTTTCAGAGAACTATCCACAGTGACTCCAAGATCTCTTTCTTGAATGGTAACAGATAATTTAGACCCCATCATTTTTATGCATAGTTGGGATTATGTTTTCCAATGTGCATTACTTTGCATTTATCAACATTCTATGTAGAAAAAAAGTGTGTGCACTTTATCCATAGTATTATTACTGATTGTGCACTTCTTACCTCATCTTCAGGATCAGGATATGGTCTTTTACAAACACAGTATAATCCATAGAAGTTGTGATTATACTTATTGCCTGAATTCACTTTTCCCTTTTCCTAGAAGGGAAATAGGATATATGTTTTAATGTACAAACTGGTGAAAAAAACATGAACATTTATTGAGAGATTGTATAACCTGAAGACAATTCTCGTCCTATTCAAACCTCCGAAGAAATGACCCACATGCTATCTTGACAATATAAAGATTAGTGTCTAAACTTACTGGAAATAGCTTGCACTGCAAATTTTTGAATTTGCTGTTTCCACAGTCACAGCGGAAGTTTCTGGAAAGAAAGAGACATAATAGTTCAGATTGTTTATGCTGTCTTAAAATAATGTCTTATTCTTATAAGTGCTCCTTATTTAGAACCATGAAATGCTCTCACAAGCTATTTAAACAAAAACATATGTGAAAATTGGCTAGACTGTCCTGAAGCCTTACCATCTCATGCTGTGATCCTGTCAGATCTCAGCTCAGCAGTATTGAGTTACATCAGTATTTGGTTGGGAAACCTCAATGGAAGATCTAATTGTTGCTGCTGTAACTACTCACATGCATAAAAGCAAGCACATGTTTTAGTGTCTGCAAGACTGGGGCCTAAGTTAGTTGGATGTCATGAGAGCCTGTGTTATTGGAGATACTGTCTTTTGGATGAGATATACAACTGAACTCCTTCCCACTTACGATCATTCAAGATCACACTGAAATGTTTGAATTAACAGGGGTATTAATTGGGGTGCTCTGGGAAAATTCTCCTTTGGGCAATTCATCTGCCTACCAAAGATTCAGTTTCAATATATTCTGATGACAATCTTCACTTAATATATTCAAATATTTTTCTTCATTTAACCTACATGGTTGGGTAGTAGTGCTGTGCTTTGTTGAACAGCCATTACATTCTACCCCAGAGGTGGCTGCATGCCAATGATTAGCACTGTGCACACTACGTATTTTACTTGATTCAGATGGATGTGTTGGGCCTTAACATTTAGAAAGTTCTTTATAACGAATAAAAGTGCTTATAAAACGTGTGAGCAAGAATACTTTATAATTTAACAGAGGAGCACAATCTGTACTTTGAAAATAAGTTTTTTGAGATCAGTGTTGTTGTTTTTTCCTGAAATCCACTCCCTCCAAACCCATGTAGTAATTGCTTTAATGAAAGGACCCAAATGTACTGTGTACTTCTTCAGTGCCATTTCTGCCTCTGCAATCATCAATCATTTTCCACATCACAGATTAACATCTCTAAGAAGATGGGCACTTAGCATAAAGGCACATACTACTTTTTGGTGTGATGCTTTACTTCTTCACAATATGACAAAGAAAAAGAAGTGTCTCAGAAATTACTCTGATATCTCCCTTCTCTAGAAAAGCTTTACCTTTTTGTATATAGTTCAAATAACTTGTGCGTGCCATGACATTCATAACTGCAGGCTAAACAGATTCCTGCTGGTTCTTCTCCTGGTGGGGTGCAAGTACTGCAGGCATACAAGGCTTGTCTTTTTACAGCACCCTACAAAGACAAGATAAATGACTACAGAGATGCAGAGAGATGCAAAAATAATTGAAGGAAGATAATTTGCTGTTGAAATGAAGTAGTAAATGCAGTTTGTGTCAGAAGAATTTAAGATTTAAGATAAATCCACCCATGGATTTAAGACATGGGTGGGCAAACTCTTTGGCCTGAGGGCCACAACGGGGTGGGGAAATTGTATGTAGGACCATGAACGTGGGGCTGGGGTGCAGGAGGCAGAGTAGGGTGTAGGATGGGGTGCGATGTGCAGGAAAAGGCTCAGGGCAAGGGGCTGGGGCAGAGGAGGGGGTTGGGGTGCAGGAGAGGGTGCACAGTGTGGGAAGGGGCTCAGGGCAGTGGTGCAGGGAGGGGTGCGGAGTACGGCAGGGGGTTCTGGGCAGGGGGTTGGGGTGCAGGAGGGGTGCGACGGGGGCTCAGGATGGGGTTGGGGCATAGAATGGGTGTGGGGTGTGTCAGGGGAATCAGGGCAAGGGTTGGGGTGCAGGAGAGGTGCAGGGTGCGGCAGGGAGCTTAAGGCTTGGGGTTGGGGTGCAGAAGTGGTTCGGGGTGTGGGCTCGGGCCCGTCACCGCTTACCTGGAGCGGCTCAGTACGCTGCCCTCCCCTGTGGGTACCTCCCTCAAAGCTCCCACTGGCCGCAATTTCCCATTTCTGGCCAATGAGAGCTGTGGGGGCAGTACCAGCAGGTGAGGGCAGCACGCGGAGCCGTCTGCCCCCGCTCACTCCCCCGAGGCCTCAGTGACGTGGTGCTGGCCGCTTCCGGGAGTGGCATGGGGCCCGTAGCCCCACGGGGGTGGCAATCCCGTGGGCCGTATCCAAAGCCCTGAGGAGCCAGATCCAGCCCACAGGCCGGATCCAGCCCGTAGGCCGGATCCAAAGCCCCGAGGGGCGGATCCGGCCTGCGGGCTGTACTTTGCCCACCCCTGATTTAGGGAGCAAGTTAGTATTTGGGGGGCAAGCTGGCACTGGGTGCAAAAACAACAAGGCATTTAGTCAGTGCATTCACAAAGTTGCCAAGTGCCTTCTTGTAGTCCAAAATGCTGACCTACGAATAGCTCTTTAAAAGGGGATAGACTAGGATAAATGCAACGAGGATGTGAATATATGTTTCCTGACCCTGGAAATGCAATTGTTTTTTCAAGACAAAGCTCTTGCAAAATGCGAGACGCACCCTGAGCCACACCAGGGTTTGCGTCTCATGAACCAAGCCCTGTACTTGAATAAATAGTGAGTGGGATAATTTGTTGAAAGAACGAAGAGTACTTGTGGCACCTTAGAGACTAACAAATTTATTTGGGCATAAGCTTTCGTGGGCTAAAACCCACTTCATCGGATGCATGCATGCATGGAGAGGAAACTATGGGTTAAGCGAGTTCAGAGCTAGGCAGAATGCTGTGGACACCAAGTCCTCTACCCACAGAGCAGGCAGAGGCCCCAACTTTGTCTCCCACTAATGACCATCACATAACAGTTGCTGACGACTACATTTTGTCTGATGGGGTAAACTCCTGAACTGGATGTTGTGGGGCCCCACTATCAGCCTGCAAACCATGCGTGGAAGAGAGAAAGAGCACAGAAATGGACCCTATCAAAGACAGGGTATCCCAAAATACAAGGATGTTGGACCTCTCCCTCTACCCCAGAGGGACCATCTCGGCAGTCCAGCCTTGCCACTGAGCTTGCCACAAAGGGGGCACCGAGGGCATGGCAGAGGGGGAGGCCAAGTACCGCCACGAGTGGCATTTGTTGGGTTCTGGTTCAATCAGGACCCCACTTAGGGACTCCTGAAGAAAATCAAAGACTAAGACACATCCCACCCCTGCCCCGCGACAGCCCCACCACACACACCCCGCTGGCTCCCTCGCCCCACCCCTCCAACTTGCCCCGCCCCGGGGAGCCGCTCCCAGTGCACCTGCCTTGGCTCCAAGTCCGGCCCCCGCCGTTTCTTCTCCGCCTGCAGGAGGCTCCCACCCACCCCTCCGCTGCCTCCCGGCCCCGAGTCTCTCGCTCGCCCGGCCGGCCCCGCCCCCTCACCTGGGAGTAGCTGCAGCGCTCGTGATCGCTCCCACCCAGCACCGCCCGCGCCTCCTTCTCGAGCTCCTCGTTCTCCGCCAGCACGTCAGCCAGGGAGACCACGGGCTCCTCTGGGGCCCCCGCGCAGCCGCCAGCGGGCTCAGCGCCCCCGGCCGCAGCCTCCATCACGGGATCCGACCGAGGCAGACACGGCACAAGGCGGGAAACGAGACCCAACGCTGGGGGGCGCCGCCACAACGGAAGCGGAACTGCCAACACACCACGTGACGCGCGAGACCGCAAAACAAGGGTTCAGCGCGCGGCGCGGGCAGACGGGGCACATAGCAACAAGTCACAAAGGGTGGGGCGGGGCTGGTCAGTACCACGTGACGGAGGAGTAGTCACATGACGAGGCAGGTGGTGCTCAGACAGTTCGCACATAGTGGCCCCGCGAGAGTTGCTGCCCGCGCGCGGTTCGGCTGCCGGGGTGAGTTTGGAGGGGCGTTGCCTCGTGGGCGCCGAGGGCTTCCGGGTTAGGGCGCATAGGACGGATTCTGATTGGGCAGCTGTGCTGCCGGTCTCTGCCCCTCAGGCCGGGCTGCGGGGATGGAGCTGCGGGCGCAGCTGACCGGGCGCGACGGGCAGGAGCGGCCGCTTCGCGTGCGCTGTGAGCCCGAGCCCGGCGCCGGCGGGGAGCTCCGGGGGCTGCTGCGCGGCGTCTCCCAGCTGCAGGAGCAGGTCTCGGCGCTGCTCGCGCCCCTAGTGGAGCAAGAGAGCGGGGGGCTCGCGGGGGCGGGGACCGCCGCCGGGCCGCGGGGTGAGTGACGCGCGGGGGCCTGCGGGGCGGAGCGGCTGGAATCGGGGGCGGGGCTGAGTGGGCCAGGGGTGGCGAACTTTTTGGCCACATCTGGGTATGGAAATTGTACCGTGGGCCATGAATGGTCATGAAATTAACAATTCCTGTTCAAACGGGGACAACATAAATTTTGTTTCCAAATCAACACGATTACAATCATTCTGTTAGAAAATTACATTACTGGGCT
Source organism: Trachemys scripta elegans (assembly GCF_013100865.1). NCBI lineage: Eukaryota > Metazoa > Chordata > Testudines > Emydidae > Trachemys > Trachemys scripta. The sequence continues at coordinate 29,375,538 of NC_048301.1, forward strand.
GCTTGTTGATTTTACCAGACAATTTTGTTCCTGTCTGAACACAAATTGAATGTTAGCCTGGATTTGTCGGGCATCAGCTTTCAGTCATTGAACTCATTGAGATTCACCAGCCCCCTGATCTCAGCAATCTCCTCCCATGTAACTCCCAACAGCCCACAATCCAGTTGGCTCTGGCTGCTAGGAAAGTCACCTAAGCCAAAAAGTAGCACGTTCCAGGCTCTAATGGCTTTTGAGGTGCATTTGGGTTGTGCAGCCAGAGTAACATGCATGTCCACGCCCATAACGCAGGAGTGCTGGGCAGCTGGAGTGGGGCAAGCCCCCGACCCCGCTCCCTGGCTGGAGTGCCGAGTGGGCGGAGCCGGGCAATTGAGCTCAAGGAGCAGATTAAAAGGTCTGAGGAGCCGGATGCGGCCCATGGGCCATAGTTTGCCCTGCCCCCAACCCACTGCTCTGGGCAGTAGCTGGGCAGGGCGTTAGCGCGGAGGGAAGGGGCTGCATGAAAAAGCACAAGCGCTCATGTGTCATCCGGATCAATTGGCCACGAGACTGCTGGAGTCACCCAGATGAGCCCTGCCCCTTTACTCCAGCATTGCGCCGAGTGTGTGCGGGGCAAATGACAGCCCCCGTTTGGCTTCCTGGGGGTAGAGACGTGGATCGGAGGCAGGTGTGTGTAACTGCACGGCATCCTCCTTTCACTCAGACCTCGGGTTCTCAGCCCACATGTTCAGGGGTTGCCAGTCCACCGGCCTTCCCTCCCCTTGCTACGTAGGAAGGTGCCTGGTGGGATGATGAGGGTGCTGATCTAGAAAGGGTGGAGAATCACTCACGTAGATCATACAGTTCCAATAGAAAACCCAGTAAACCTGTTGAACGTTTTGCACAGGCATTGTTTCTAGAGGGTCAGAGCTGTCACAATCCCTCCGCCTTAGGGGATAGAAACATAACATTGAGACTTGCGGTGCCCTTTCCCAATAACAAAAGCAGGTCTTGTGGGTTTTTGTCTGTACCCTACACATAGTGTTGGTGCAGAATCACACAACAAAATGGTAGGGACTAGCAGATAAAGAATGTGAAGAATTCATAAATAAACAACTTTGAATGACATGGTTTCATAGGGGGTGGAAAAAGCATGTTTCAGCCACAACTTTTGCTTCAGGTAGGCACCTGGAAAAAGAGAGTTTCTCTGTCCTCTAATCCATCCAGTTTCTTTCCTCGGGAAATGGATTTGTGGGCATTTTTTGTATATGTGGTATTAATTTGTATTGTAATTTTAAAAGGTGATGTTGGGGAGGAAGAGGAGGAGGAGGAAGATGAAGAAAACAACATTGATGTCAAAACATGTGTGGATGGACCGCCTTTAAAACGGACAAAAAGTCAGCACTCCTGACTATTGCTTTAAAAGCTATTTAATTTTTTAAAAAATACTTTTCTGCTGTTGCAAATGTTAGTGTTTATATTGCATTGTTGTACCTCTGACAGAAACTATTTTTGGAAACTAGACAACTACATTTGTGTTCCTTTTGGTTAAGTTTTAGAAGGAAAATGCCTTTTTTTTTCTGGTATTTAACATTATTAATAAAAAAAAACTGACAAAAAGAGAGTAAGGTGTTATATAGTAGATTCTCTTACATGGAAAGAAATTAATTCTTAAATGTCTGGGAGGAAGAAATTATGAATTGCCAGTGTCAAGAGGAGCCTTTGTTTGCAGATGTCTCTTTACTAATCTGGCCACTAAAGTTTGTGGTTTTGAATCTTTTAAAAGTCAATATTATTTTGTACTGCTTCTGGGCTCCCTGTATTTTTCCTGCCACTCTTAAAATAGAGTAAGTGACAGTTTAAAAAAAAGAAAAAGCAAGTTACTCTGCTGAAATATTAAACTACAAGAAACAAACTAGCAATTTTATATAACAGTGCTATTGATAGGGGACTGTATAAAATAACCAGTATTCCAGACCTGTTTAAATAAATTAGCAAGGAAGTAGTTATTTACAAAAAAAAATGTTGATCAGCTTTACAAGAAGCCTAAAAGATCTGTTTATGGTGTTGGGTCTCAGATACATTTGTGTTTAACACTTGTCTTTACAAAGACATACGCATAGGTATTTGGAATCAGAATCATGTGGCTTTGGGTGCCACCATAATTCAAATAATAAATAAATACAAAATGTGCCATAATTTGAAAAGGACACTAAAATACAGTGTTAAACCAATAAATGCAAGAAATTGTCAGGAGAGTGGTGTCAGTTATGTAACACCAACAGTGTCTTATCTAACTTAAAAAAACAAAAAACATAACCTACCTCACAACAATGTTGTAAGGATGAATTGGGTTATAAAACACCCTGGAAGTGCTAAGTATTGTATAAAAATTTGTCTTTATTTGGATATGGGCATTAAGTATAGTAAGCATTGTCAGTTTTGCGGTTCACTCGGTTGACAATGTGTCTGATCTGTTAGTTAGTTTTGTGTGGTTTAGCCATTATATCAGATACGAATAAGACCCTCATTGTGAACCATTCATTACTTCACTGTAGCCAGCACCGGAAGTTTCCATATTCATTAGTGAATCTTATCTGTCTAAGGGTTTTGCCTTGCCACCCATCATTACAGTGTTTTAAGTGCCTTCCAGAAAAAACAATTTGGGAGTACCAAAGTCCCTGGTGGACTTTGTCTGTCTCACTTCCCTTTTTGAGTTATAGAGACACTGCATGAGTAGGGTTTTCTTCATTTATTATTTTTGGTTGTTGCTGGTGTATTATTCTGGTTATGATGGAAAAGCTTCAATCTGTTAGTATCTATACATACTGCCATGCAATAATTGCTAGTGATTACTGTGACTACTGCTCTTGATTGGCTTATTACACATATGAAGTGTGCATGCAGTCAGTGTGTGCTAAAACAACCTGTCATTGTTACCTCATCTTGATGTCCCACTCCACTTCACCAGCTTGTTTTTCACTCACCTAAATCTTGTGCAGTGAGCTCTGTGCAGGTGGAGCTCTGCCCATGAAGTTCCTTGCTCAAGTAAAAAGGGGGGCTTTGCAGGCACAGTGGTCTGCCTGCCCAGAGCAGCTTTGGGTTGAGCATTGGCCTGCTAAGCCCAGGGTTGTGAGTTCAATCCTTGAGGGGGCCATTTAGGGAACCGAGGTAAAAATCTGACTGGGGATTGGTTTTGCTTTGAGCAGGGAGTTGGACTAGATGACCTCTTGAGGTCCCTTCCAAACCCTGATATTCTATGATCTAGGCCTTTAGATTATAAATCCTTTTGGAACAGGACCTAACACAATGGGGTCCTGACCTGGTTGATTGTATCACCATCTAATATACATCAAATACACAACTGCAATAATCAGGTTGTAACATTAATCTTACAGGAATTAAGTTTACAATTGCATCAGCAACTCTACCTTCATATAGTGTTATTAGACATCTGCTGTAGCCTGTTCAGTTTGAATTGCACTGAGCAAGTAATGAGACACTTGCATTGCATGCCCAAAAGAACAATGCATTTACTATGTAAACCTGAAATTTTACTAGCACACAATTGTAAAACAATCATCTTTTTGAATATAAATTTGTTTGGCAGTCTGTTTCTGATTTAAAAAGGGAGGGTTTGGTAAGTGCTGCGAGAGTGACAAAACATAAAGATGTTCACATTCTGCACAAGAGTTATATTGGATATCCTCCATGTAAATCCAAGTGTCCTTCTACACAAGGAGAATATGGTTGCAATGTAGTGACTTTATTGAGTGAAGGCCTGGGACAAGAGATAACAAATGCAACAGTGAACTCTGGTCTCATGTTATGCTGCAAATGATTAGCACTAAGCAAGACATCAAAATATATGTATATTTAAACAGATTCTAAATAAAGTTTTAGAATAAGAAGGCATTCAAGACCGTGACTATTCAAACAGTGGGGGCTACGTAGACTGTAATAAGCTTACATTCAGCTTTGGGTGTTCTAATGGAAGGTGGATGATGCTGGTCTAATGAGGGATGAATGTGATGTCTGGCAAGTTAGTTGGCTATGCTTCGCTCTTATTCTGCAATGTAATGTATGACCAGTGCCCTGTCTATTCTGTAGCTGTAGAATCGGGTACCAGTATCTCAGCTTTTATTTAAAAATAAATTTTCTAGCCCTCATGATTGGAAGGATAACCTTGAAAAGATGAACAGAGTACAAATGGATGCTTACCTTTACTTGCCTAAGAAGTTCTTTAGTGTCTAAACTGCTACTTTTACCTGTGCTAGAGGTGAGTGTAGTGTATGTGCTCTGTGTGCTGCTGTAAGGAGTGTGCAGTGGAGGTGAACTCACTGTATCAGAACAGCTTGTTGGATTACCTGGTTTCTGGGGATGTTGGTTTAAAAAAAAATGCTTTAAAGTATTTTTTACTCTTTGAAACTAAGTCCTTGATCTCTAGGTGACAGCCACTGCTTGAGTTCAGCTCAGCCAAGGGAGCAGAAGACTGCCACATAAGCACAAGCAAAACTGGCCTTGCCCCAAACTCACTACTCCTGATGTTCTCTCAGCTGTGTCTGCTGCTAGTGCCCTGCCTTTCTGCCAATTACCTCTCCTGCATCACCACTGCTCTGGGCCTCTTTTCTGGAACCACAGGACAATTCTGATGTGGTCTTTTCTGTCACTTGTGCAGGCTTCCTCAGTTTCTCTTTACCCAGCTGGGTCACTTTTCCTCAGCCCCTATGTAAACTGCATGGCTGAACAGCTGTCTTATCACTTTCTCCTAACTCCCTACCCTGCATCTGTCCACTATGGCTGCTCTCCCTGGTGTTTACTCCCTTAGGACTGCTGCTGCCAGAGCCTGCTGCCCTAGTAGGCCTTGATTCCTATCTGGAGTGAATAATGGAAAAGGGAAGTGTTAGTCCATAATGAAAAATATTCCACTGTAATGTCATGAATCCACTCAAGAGGAAGTGCTGAGTAGCCTATATTTGAGGAATAGTGCAGTCTAAAGACCAAAATTAAAAAGTGAGCATCAGCAAAATAGGTAACATTGAACCATAGAATGGAGACTAGACTTATTTAGGTTAGTGTTAAATGCATCTATTGTCCTCTAAGCGCTAGCCCACTTCTTGAAAGGCAAGTACAAGATCTTATGGAGGATAAGAACTCATGCACAAACTTGATCTTTTGAGAATTTCAAACTTCTCAGTGAGAATTACAATCTTTGTTCCCCCAGCCAACAAAAATCCAAACCAGAAAAATTTTAAAGGTTTTATTGTTTAAAAAAGTTATTCATTCACAATGCATTTAGTCCCAAAAGACACACAAGTTCAAGAAATGCAGTCTTAAAAAATAGTAGCAATTATAAGATGCTCAAGTTGCTAGTTTACACAATAACTCAGTCACTTGCAAGAGTTGAGCTTGCATTCTAGGGCTTAAGTAGAACCATAGCTGATGCAAACTTTTTAAAATGAAACACGTGATGTTCGTTAAAACAATTCATTTTTCATGCATTAGTTTACACCATGCATGTGTGGTGAGGTCAGACTAGAGTTGGTAGTTAATATACATTCTTAAGGCTAAGAGAACACCAAACTCCACTTCTGTAAAGTTGTCAAACCAGAGATGATCACCAAGGATCTAATGTTGGACAAGAGACCCAAGAACCAGCTACAACAATACGTATGCTAGAAATAGCCATGGAAAAAGCCTCGCAGTGAAAGGCCTATCAAACAGGGTGTTGGTTTTTTGTTTTGTTTTAAAGGAGACTGTTTTTGAAACTTCAAGTATTACAGTAGAATCTCACTGTTACAAATATCTCTTGAATGGAGGTTGTAACTCTGAAAGGTTTGTAACTCTGAACAAAACATTATGGTTGTTCTTTCTAAAGCTTACAACTGAAAATTGACTTAATATAGCTTTGAAACTTTACTATGCAGAAGAAAAATGCTTTCCCATAATTTTTAGTAGTTTATGTTTAACACAGTACTTTACTTGCGTTTCCCCCTCCCATCTTTGCAGCTGCCTGATTGTGCTCTTCTGGGTCCAAGTGAGGTTGACTGGTCAGTTTGTAACTCTGAGGTTTTACTGTACCCATTACCAAAGGTAAGATATTAGACTTCACAGATCTCTCATGTGCCCTTTTACAACAATTCCTATTTTCTAGTGCAAGTTGAAGAACTGTAGTCTTAGTCCCATGATCTTATTGTATTCTTCATAGGAGCTGTTCTCTGATGAACAGTGTGACCAAAAAGAAGCTTTTGCACCATAATTATGAACTTGGAAGCTTAACAATAATTCATTTCTTTTCCACCTTTTAGAAAATTTTCAGTATTTAAAGCCCAATGATAAAATTCCCTAATACAAGCTAAGATTATTTAAAAAGTCTAAAGTTATGCAATTTCTAGAGGAAAGAAGCTGTGATTCTACATGAATGTGAGAATCTCACTAGCAAATATCTAAAAGCCTTTAGGATAGTTAAACTACTTTTTAAAGATGACTCTATAATTGAAGTAGCTGTTTAGACAATTTGATATTCATTTTGATTTCTTAAGGAAATCTCCCAGTGACACAGCTCCCTTGGTGCTAGAAATGGTGGTGACTAACTCCCTGCATTTCTACCACCCTCTTCTCTAATCCTACACCAAGCAGGTCTAGCCAGTAGAGTGGTAAAAATATTGGTGAGCAGTCTCTGCACTAGCCCTCTTAGTATCAAATCATTCATAAATAGCCCCAATTATGCATAGCTATTTCCACAGCAGATGTTCTCTGAATCTCCTAGTATAAACAAAGTGATTCTGCCTTTTTTCATGAACATCAACTGCTGAAATCATGCTGTCCCTATCCAAAAAGGCTCAGCCCGTTACATAGAAGAGCTGACTAATCTGTGAAAGGCCACTTGATTGCTTGACATTGAATCAGACTGCTTTTTTTGTTACTCCTTGAAACTTCCTCCCTCATAGGCCATTCTTCTGCAAAGGATCTTGCCTACAGAGGCACAGATCTAGTTTCTTCTTTGTACCTGGCAACTTTGAAATTCATGTTCTACATGTACTTTTTTTTTTTTTAAATTACACCATTGCAACCAGACCTATCGGCACAGTGGCTCACATCCTATACAGTAAAGGAAGAGAGTTTAAGAGAAAAGGATTCAGACTTATTGAACCAGTTTGAATTTTCTGAGTGGGAAGGGAGAGGTGGCATGAGCTATGTACCCTGCTTGACAGTGTTAGCTTATGTTGCCCAGAAGTGTAGACAAAGGGACATTTTAGGAAGCATTGGGAAATATAGCCCGACAAAGCTAGCTATTGAGACTGCTACCAGCCAACACTTAGAAGAAGCTCCACTGATAAGCTAACGAGGAAACAATCAAAAGGAATTTTTCAAGGCAATATTAGAAACATCTTATTTCAATGAATGGAACTATTGTCTCAGTGGTATCTGCATAGTCCCTCTGTAATGATAGAAAGTAGGGAAGATACTCCAGTTTTAGAAACATGGAAAATAAGAATATGGATTTAAACTGATTAAAAAAATGAAGGAAATTGTATCACAGTATTAAAGCTCTGCCTTCTGAAGGTTGATTCTTCCATTCCTGCTTAACACTTTTGCAAGACTCTTTTAGATATTACACTTTGCCATTAGAACTTTATTACATTTGCTTTCTTGTAAAGGGTAGAGTGTATGTTCAGTTCTTAGCAGCAATGTTGGCATTTAAAACCACAGAAACAATTGCTCCAAATGCAAATGAAAGCTTAAGAATGTTTTAGCTGCTGTGTTTAAACATGGTAATGCTGAAAGCAGAGCTAGAGGGAGAAGTGATTGTAGTCTCCCCAAGATCCAGTCAGTCTCAGAACAGGTGGATGTTCTGCTGCAGCAGTTCAGTAGAATGTTAACATTTATTATAATTATAGTGGAATTCACATAACTGACACAAAAAGGGGTATAAACTATCTTGGCTTGGGCCTACTGCTTCTGCCTCTTGGAAGACTCAGCCCTGCACTGGTTTATCTCCACAAGGGCTAGAATCGTTATTTAGCCTTTCCATATTTGCTGAGCCAAGCAATGGCGTTCTCAGGGGCCAAATGGAACTCTCAGAGCCTGCTGCTGAATTTGGTTAGCGGGCACTCCTTGACGATGTGTAGCAACAATAGAAACTTAATGAGTTCCACTAAAACCAAAGGGACCACCAAGTAAACGCCTATATGCCATACTAAGACAGGATGGTTCAATTTGATGGGGAATCATCATCGAGCGGGTGTATTTCTGGTGGGGTTCTGCAGGCATCGGTTCTTGCCCTATGGTATAGCACATCACTGACCTGGAAGAAAACAGTCATCACTGATAAAGTTTGCAGCTGACACAAATTGGGGGAGTGATAAATAATTAAGAGGACAGGTTACTGATTCAGAGCTGATGATGACTGCTTGACAAACTGGCCACAAGCCACGAATAAGTGTTTTAACATAGCTAAATCTATACATCTAGAAACAAAGAATGTAGGCCATACTTAGATGATAGGGAACTCTATCCTAGGAAGCAATGACTGGAGTACAATCTATTTATCTTACCGAAAAGATTAAGAAGTGATTTGATTATAGTCTAAGTACCTGCATGGGGAAAAAATATTTAATAATGGGCTCTTCAGTCTAGCAGAGAATGCTATAATATAAGCCCATGGGTGGAAGCTGAAGCTAGACAAATTCAGAGTGGAAATAAGGAATACATTTTTAATAGTAAGTAATTAACCATTGGAACAATTTATCAACACTCATGATGAATTCTCCATCACTATTTTTAAATCAAGATTGGATGCTTTTCTAAAAGATCTTCTTTAAGAATTATTTTTGGGACATTCTGTGGTTTGTTTTATACAGGAGGTCAGACTAGATGATCACAATAATCCCTTCTTGCCATAGAATCTATGCTTCTAAATTAATAGCATGGTAAACCAATTGTCAGAATTACTTACTATGCCAAAAAGGTCACTGAAAATGGAGAGTGAAATTAAGATATAGGACAACCACCAGTAATACTTCTACATGTTTTTGGAAAATAAGAAGTCTGGTACTCATTGTATTAGTGGGATTATTTAGCTCACTTGTTTAGTATTTGGGAGAAAGACTGGATATCCTTGTAGCCTTTTGTTTGCATCTCACAGGTGTTTCAGCAAAGAGTTGATGGACACATCTTATTCTCCCATTTTTATAGTAGTTCCCCAATGCACAGTTGATTCACCAAAAGCTGTTCTAGTTCCACTCACGCAATGAAGCACAACAGTAGTGAACTCAGTTACCATTAGGAGAAAAGTAGGGAGAAGAAAATAAAGAAAAATGAGTTTTGTAGAACCTCTAGTCCCCTGCCAGTTACCAGCTTTTCTTTGGCATCAGTGAAAAGATGTTAAAGGCATCACACCTCCCCAACTTCTGCCTAATAAAATATGGTATTGTGTGGCCTGTAACTCAGTGACAGAGAGAAAAGGACTATCCTCACTAAAAAGCTGTTCAGCCATACTTCATTCTCATCTTTTTAAAAGATAATTCAGAATTGTAAGCGTGCAATAGTATTTAAAAAATGAGAAAGCAAAGTAATGTGTTAAATGCAGCTTTTATCAGCATGTTCTAATCTTTTACATTTACCACAAAAGTGTCCACTTTCATTGATTCAAAGGGAAAGCTTGCACGTAATCTTTTTTGCACAGTGGAGTATGATTGCAGAAGCATACTTCCCCAAGATACTTCAGAGGGAGGGTGGCAATTTTGCATCATAAGGCATCAAGTCTCTCACAGGGCTCTGCTATTCTGGCTAGTATGATGGGTCCATGCTTTAAAAAAAGCATTAAAAAAATAAGAACGTAACTACTGTTCAGTATTTAGCCATTTGAAAGGAAAGGCTCTTTCCAACCTCCAGTCAGAACTTCAGTCGTGTGATTAGGTCAGACATAGGTGTTATTCCTGAAGAAGCTATTGAAACCGGAGATTGAATTAAGTGTCAATCAACTGTAATCTACTGATCTGATTAGAGGCCTTCACAAATGTTTGGTGCCGATTGCAAACAACAGCCAGGCAGATCGGAATGATGCAATAGCCCACAGTTTTGGGGTCAGCTCTTGTACAGGAATAAAGGAACAAAAACATCTGCAAATATGGTATTAAAAATAGAATAGTCCAGAGCCAAAAAGGCAGGGACAGCAGTCGTGCTTTCAAGGAGTGTGTCCATGTGGTTCCTTCTTGTGGCTCCTCAGGGTGCTGTTGAATGTGCTCCAGTGCTAGTTTGTTGTAAGTCTCATTGATTTCAAAGACATAGTAAAAAGCTGCAGCACTTGCTAATAGATACAACCCCACACCAATCCATCCCATCCTCTGGCGGAAGTTCATCATTCTCCATGCTCTGCACCTTTAACAAAAACAAGACAAGCATTCAGCACAGATATAATCCAGTGTTTGGGTCATGAATTACTTAGTATGACAGTATAACTACTAGCAACTACTGCACAAGTACATCCGGTTTGGGATTTTGGTTCCCCCCCCCCTTCTTTACATAAACTAAAGGTGTCATGCATTACCACAACAGCATGCTAATGATAGTATTACATAACCCCTTTATGGTGATTCTGCTGGTAAAGGGAAAAGGATAGCCCAGTGTCTACTGGAGAGCGGGGCTTGGACAAAGGGCTAGCTGGCTGAGGCTCAATCTTGACAAGACAGAAATAGCATTAATTGTGACAAGGCTAAGAAAACTGGCTAGACTTGTACTAGCAATACTAACTAAATGGCCATTAGTGACACTTAGGTTTGCAATTTAAGATCTTATTAAACTTTGGGGTCCTAGGTAGCAGCCATATCAGAGGACACGTTTTTCTATCTGCATTTGATAAGGCAAATGCAATCCCATTTTGGATGGAGACCTGCTATACTTATGTCTTCATCGCCTCAAGATTAGACTACTGTAGTGTGCCCTACTTGGGGCTACACCTATAAGATGGTTGATGTATTCTGAACTCTCTTACTTTGCATTTTTATATGAAGCACCTAGCCCTGGTTCTCCACACACTATACTAATTTCCTTTGAGCTTTAAGCACTGGCCTTGACTTTTACAGTTCTAAAAGGTTGAGACTCCCTCTATCCTCAAACCATATTACTGCAGTCATGGCCATCTGAGGAGCCTGAGCTGGAATGCCCCCAATGTAAAGGAGGTGGAACTCTTTGTAACACAATCTTCGAGGGGTCCTCTACTTCAGAACATACTCTCTACCCACCAACCCTTGGTCTACCTGAACCTGACTTTAAGTCTTCCAAACCTGCTGGTTTTCCCTTTTTCTGTGACATTTGGAGAGGGGACAGAAAGTGGTTACATGGTAGCACAGTATTACAAAGATGTGAGGTGGGTCTGAATGAGTAATTGGTAGTGGTTTTAAGGTATTTAATATAATTGATTCTTTATTGAGAGTTAGAAATACTGCAGAGGCTCAGTGCCTAGTAAGAGCATTTCTAATATGTATATTTTCAGACTAGAACTATAATACATAAGATACTGAAAACAGATTTTAACATGAATAGCTAACAAAGTTATAACAGCTGTCTAGCTCCCAGTGTCCATGCCAAACAGCTACCCCGAGGGGTTGTTTTGGTGACAGATATACAAGTTGTACCTCAGCCTTGAACTAGAGGAACATTGGCAGGGCTGGAAAGTTGCCAAGTTGTACTTATTGTGGCTAGAAGATTTATATAACCAAACAAAAAGAGGGTTTTATTCCAGATATTCCTATCAAGTTGGTAACATGTATTTACATTATTTAAAAGTACAAGTCAAACAAGTCAGCAGAATGCCTCATTCTAATATATTAGATTTGTCTGTCAGATGCTTCTAAATCACCACATTATCCAAAACAGTTTAAAAGAAGTGTTAACTATTGGGTAAGTACTGCATTAAAAATGCCAGAGTATATGTTTACCCAACAGCTTAGTGACAGTCTAGTTTTTCCAGTAATTAGACATTTTATAGTTGTCTATTGGTAATTTCCTTTTAAAAAGGAGCAAAGGAACTTGAATAAATAAATTCACAGATATAATTAAAACTACAATACAAAAACTGAGAAATTCAGAGTTAACAAAATTAACTTATATTTTACTTTCTGCCCTCTCTCTTCACACAGGAGTTACAGACAGAACATCAGCCTTCCTTCTGAATTAGTTTAGAAAAGTCAGTAGAGATCATTGCTTGGAAACCCTAAAATTAATGATGTATTGGTTTACTTGCTTGGAATCGCCCGATTCTCTATGTATAGCTGTTACAGGTGTCCAGAATTAGTATTAAAAAACCCACACATTTATTCCAGTTCCTCCACTCCCACACCAAATAAGATTCAGTCAGAAAGCACAAGTTACTGCTGACTAAAAAAAACATGTGATCTTAAACACCAGTCACTTCTAAATGACTATGAGACTTCAAACTACACTTAGGTCAGAAATCACTCCACAGAGCTAAAATATGGTACCCTCCCACAGAAATCAAGCGGCTGCAGATGGTCCCCTGCAACTTGCATGATGCCCCAGTTTCAGTCCTCCTGGGCACAAAACTTCCCCAATAATTAAGCCATTATTTTTCTTTTACTATATTTATGTAAATATAAGAGAAATATAAACTTGTGATTACTTTCAATATGTTGTTACATGGAACAAGCCCAGACTTAAAGAATTACATTCACACACAGATTTCAGATGAAATCTAGATTTAAATTAAATTTGTGATTGATGATTTTCATTTTACTTCAAATCCCTTCATGTGCAAGTTCTACACCCATGGCATTTGTTGCCATCTTTAGAGATGTTTATCTATGTACAAAAACAAGTTTAAAAAAAAACCATGTGTTTTTTACGCATGAAAGCTTATGCCCAAATAAATGTGCAAAAAGAACAGGAGTATTTGTGGCACCTTAGAAGTGGGCTGTAGCCCATGAAAGCTTATGCTCAAATAAACTTGTTAGTCTCTAAGGTGCCACAAGTACTCCTGTTCTTTTTGCAGATACAGACTAACAGGGCTGCTATTCTGAAACCAAATAAATCTGTTAGTCTTTAAGGTGCCACCGGACTTCTCGTTTTTGTGGATACAGACTAACATGGCTACCCATCTGATACTATCTATGTACAGTTTTACATTGAAGAACTAATTTTAGATGCTGCTCATATTTGTGTTAGAAGATGTCCTAGGATTTTCAGTGAAAGATGCCAACAAAAAACAGTAGTACTTCCATAATATAGGTCTTTAGGAAACTTAGCTAAGGAAACCTTACTGTCAGCACTCCCCTCTTGCTGAGGAATTGAAAGATGAAGTGGCTTACCAAGGTCATATAACAGGCACGTGGCAGAGCTGGGCTTTCAGGAGTTCCTGAGTCAGATCACTAAATCATGCTGCCTCCACAAAACTGAGTCAGTTCTAATAAGCTGCATGTATTATAATAGCCAAAAGCTATACCTTTAAAAACTCTACAGGTGTAAGGAGCAAATGCAAGAGACTAAATGTAGCCTGTAGGCTCCTCGGGGCAATGATCCACCATCTAGTCATTTGTGAGTGGCATAGACCCAGCACGATGAAATTGAAGCGATGAAGAAAATAAGAATCTTCCCTACCCCACAGCGAGACCCCTAGAAGAGAGGCCACCCCCAGGCTACGTACCCGCGCCGGGCTGCTCCCGCTCCAACCCGCAGGAACACACCCGGGAACAGGCCCGGTCCCAGGAACCCCTCACGAAACTGGTTCCCCTCCAAGACGTGGGTCCTCATCTTCCCGTTCCCCATGTCTCCTACGCACCCGCCTCACTCCCCGCTAGACCCCTCCCCGGATGCGTGCCTGGGGCAGCCCCATGAGCCTTCTTCCCCGCAGCGTGTGCCTGCCTCGCCCACCCTGGCGGCTTTCCCAGGCCGACCCCGGGCAGCTTCCCGCCCGGCAGCGACGCTCCCTTCCCCGCCCCGTGAGAAGCGGCTTCTCCTACCTTCCTCAACCGGAAAGGCGGCGGGCGAGCGGCCCGATCCCATCACCCCGCTCCCCCGCGCCGGGAGAGGGCCGGAGCCGCCGCCCAGCTCAATCGCTGCCTCCTGCGCCGGGCAGCTGCCATCTCCCTCTGGCCACTAGCCGCCCGGCCGGAACACCTGCGCTTCCGGGAATGGAGGCTTTCCACTTCCGGTGTACTCTGCCCTACTTCCGGGGCACAGGCAGCTCTGACTGAGCCTTGTCCCGCCGGCCAAGCACGTGACGGGGGAGGGAGTAGAGGAAAGAACTCTTACCCGCTGCCATCTTGGATTGGGCCTGGAGGCCCACCTGGGTTGCCAGAGCGCGCCCAAGATGGCTCTTGGGTTGGGCCTTGTGGCTCTCATGGGCTCCATATAGACCCAGGGCTGTAGCCCACCCTGGGATTGTTAGTGCCTCCGTGCCCCCTATGGGGGTGTGCCCCACAGTTTGGGGACAACTGTCCTCAGCTGGTAAGAGCCACCCAGGGAGCCTAGGCAGCTCTGGACAGCCAATGGCCATCCATTTGCCCTGGGCGGGGGACAAGGCTGCCCGAGAGCAGCCCCTGGCCTGTGTCCCTGCCCCCCAAGGTGCACCTCCAGGGCTCTGCACAGTGGCCCGGGCTGTCTGGAGCTGTTATAAGCTGAATGAATTTGCCTAATCACCTCCTGTTGTTCTCCTATATACCCTTCCCATGGAAATACATACAATCCCTCAATAGCACATAGACTGTTGCATTTTTAATACAATGGACTCCAAAGACATTAAACTCAATTCAGTAAGGTTTGTCCATGATGTTACAGGAAATTATCATTCTGTCACAGAACCTTTCATTTGCAGGTCGTTGGTTCAATTCATTCCAGTCATCTGAAATCTATCTGTCTGTCTGTCTATCTAATCTCTGTTGCCAACTCTTGTGATTTATCATGCAGCTTATGATACCAGATATTTTTCTAAAAGCCCTAGATCCTGGAATCATTTGACTACATCAGAATCTTAGCTTTCATTTAAAAAAAAAACTGTCTGGCCCTTGTGGCTGTGGAGATAGGCTTGAAAATGTGACCCCCTACCTGGCTTGACAGCCTGAAGACAAAAAAATCCACCCGAAGCCCTCCAGAAGTATTATTTTAAAAACTCTCATGGTTCTTAATTCACACCATGACATTTGAAGGCTTGATTCATTAATTTTGAACATGTGTGGCTGGTAGTACTCCTGTCTATCTCACACTCATCACCATAGTTTCAAAGTACCTTATAAGTTTATTAGTAGTAGCTAGTTCATTTGCAAATATTTGAGACTATCCAGTATTACAAAGGGATTTTGTCTGTTCTGTTTTTTTTTTTACCCATGGATCTTCCTGAATCTGGAGCTCCAACTCTAAGAGAGGCCTAATCCAGTGATTTGAATCTTGAGTCCATCAGTAGAGAGGAGGGAAATAGAAAGAAAGATTCAAAGCTCAATATAAACTGAAGAAGCATAGGATGCAGTTTGAAATCACTGCATACCTTACTTGGGGCATGTCTACACTTGCAAAGTTACAGCACCGGCAGTTACAGCGCCGCTCAAAGAGAGGTGAAGGAAAACCACTGTTGTGTGTTCACACTGATAGCTTCCTGCACAATAGCATGTTCACACTTGCGGTGCTATTCGGAGCGGTGCACTCTGGGCAGCTATCCCACAGAGCTCCTCTTTCTCTTTTGCAGCTAAGACTTGTGGGAAGGTGGAAGGGGTATCCTGGTCCTGTCCCAATGCCCCATGATGCATTGCTTCGCATCCCAGCAATCCCTGTGCTTCTGTCCACATTTGGCGCCATCTTTCATCGGTTTTTGTATTGTGTGCCCTGCCCTGCCTCTTTCTGACTGCAGGAATGGATCCCGAGCGGTTGACCAGAAGCTGCTCACACTGACCAACACGTCACAAGTGGCAGTGGAGTTATTCCTTAAACTACAAAGGCAAGAGGAGTGTGACATTGATCTCGCCACACATGCTAGCTATGACACGAGAATACTTGTGGCATTCATGGAGGTACTGACCACAGTGGAACATTGCTTTTGGGCTTGAGAAACAAGCACTGAGTGGTGGGATTACATCGTGATGCACATCTGGGACTTTCGCATGAGGAAAGCCACATTCATGGGATTGTGTGATGAGCTTGCCCCAGCCCTGCGGCGCAAGGACACGAGAATGAGAGCTGCCCTGTCGCTGGAGAAGCGTGTGGCGATTGCACTGTGGAAGCTGTCTACTCCAGACTGCTACCAATCAGTCGCTAACCAGTTCAGAGTGGGAAAGTCAGACCGTTGGAGCCATGTTGATGGAAGTGTGTAGGGCCATTAATCGCATCCTGCTCTGAAAGACCGTGACAACATGCGTGACATTGTGGCTGGCTTTGCACAAATAGGCTTCGCTAACTGCAAAGCAGTGATAGATGGCACGCACATTCCAATTCTGGCACCAAACTACCTAGCCACCAAGTACATTAATTGCAAGGAGTATTTCTCAGTGGTTCTCCAGGCGCTTGTGGATCACTGTGGGCATTTCACAGACATTAACGCAGGCTGGTCCAGAAAGGTGCATGATGGTCTCAAGAGGAGGATGGGTCCCAGGATGGCTACAGATTTGTGTATGTCCGGGGATCATACCCAACCTTCTCCTTTGGAGTATGATGCAGCGAGTGCTGTACTTCAGCAGGACCAAACTGCAGAGGGATGGGTGTTGAGTGCAGTGGGTAGTGGGATTCCACACTGCTGGACTGTGAGGAGGGAGGAGTGGAATGCTGCAGGTAAAAAGTGGAGCCAGGAGGTTGATAAGAGTGTGTTGGAGGTGTGTGTGTGGGGGGGAGCACATGGGAAAAAGTTTTGCGGCTGCAGGGGAGGGCGGGCGCGGAGCTGCTCAGTTTGAAGAGCTGGTATCGCCTGGAGCATGTCCGCTTGGCGCTCCATAACTGTTAAGAGCCGCTCCCATGGCTTCTTTCTGGTGTGCCGTGTTTTCCTTTTGTTCTCTCTTCTCGCTGTCCCACCACTCCTTCAATTCCTTTTTCTCGGCGGCGGAGTGCATCATAACCTGACGCATAAAGTCCTCCTTAGTTCTTCTTGGACACTTCCTAATTCTTCGCAACCATTCTGCTGCCAATAACAAAGAGGAAGGCTGTGCTCCCAAGGTCATCTCTGTGAAGTTTAAATGCAACATTTTACAGAAGCAGTATTGTTTGCAACACAGACAACACTGTTTCAGTGCTTTAAAACACAGCCAGTACTCACACATCTGTCACTAACTGGCTGACCCCAGGCAAGCACACACAAGCCACAAGACTCCCAAAATGGTGAGTAGCCACAGGGGCAGGGTAAATCACTGTTCCCGGGCCCTGCTGTACACTAGGCATGTGGCTCTTGGGCACTTGGGGACAGCCAGGACTGTAGGAGGGGGCCTTATAATAATTTCTGTCCCCACATTTTCTACAGGCTGTGTTCATTATGGAAGATATCTTGCTGCTGAGGGTGAGCAGGGAATCAAGGGAGGGTCTTCTCCAAGCCTGTGGCTTCCGCCCTGGCCCCTATTCAGCTAGCCTGTGTGCAGCAAAGGTTCCTCCCCCCCCCCCCCCCCATGACGGCACAGTGGTGCGGGAAAGTTACTGTTAATGGGGCAAGAAACAAAGCAGCTCTGCCGAGGAACCTGCGGCAGCAGATTGCCCAGTATCTCCCCAAGAGTTTCCTGGAGATCTCTGAGGGAGATTCCCATGAAGTGAGGGAGTGTATCAACAGCCTGTTCCGTCGCTCAAACTAGGCATGAGATGGGAGACAAGCCTGCTTTCTGCAACCCTCCTGCCCCCAACAACTCGCATCAGCAATTCCCAAAATCAGATCCACTTGCCAGGAGACTCCTCTCCTGTTTGCGCTTCGCCAAGATCTGACTGCTGTGACTGGCTAGGCTCCTCCGGGGTAGAAAAGAGCTCCTGACTGCATGCATCTTTGGCCTCCAAGTCATCCTCTGCCTCTGGGTTCCCCTCCCCCTTCATCCAATATTGCCTCCTCCTGGCTTGGTCCACTCTTGACTGGCATGCAAGCCAACGAAGTAGCCACAGGGGCCTTCACAGAGGAGGTGGGGTCACCACCGAGTATCGCGTCCAGCTGTTTGTAGAACCAGCCGCTTGTGGGGACAGCACTGGAGTGGCAGTTTGCCTCCCACGCCTTGTGGTAGGCGTTCCGCAGCTCCTTCACTTTGACCCTGCATTGCAATGTGTCCCAGTAATGGCCCTTTTCTAACATGCCTCTAGAAATCTGTCCATAGGTATCATAATTCTGACGTCTGGAGCGCAGCTGTGACCGCACTGCCTCCTCTCCCCAAATGCTGATGAAGTCCAGCAGCTCAGCCTTACTCCAAGCGGGGGATCGCCTGGTGCATGGAGCAGGCATGGCCACCTGGAAAGATGCGCTGAGACCACTGCACACATCATTGAGCAAACAGGAAGGGGACTTTCAAATTTGCAAAGGAATGTATGGGGTAGGGCTGATGGTTGGTCACCTGAGGGCAGGGCAGTAGAGTTCAAACCGATGGCGAGAGAGGTGAGAACGGGCATTGTGGGACACCTCCTGGAGGCCAGTTGCAGTGCTGTAATCACCACGGTGTCTACATTGGCACCGCAGCGCTGTAGCCCCGGCGCAGAAAGCTCTATGTCTCTTGTCGGGGTGGTTTTTGAAGAGCGCTGCATCTGTTTCTGCTCACTAAGTGGCTTGGCAGAGTGTACACCTCAGGAGTTACAGCACTCAAAGCTGCTTTACTGCACACAAACTGGGCCTGAGTTTTGTATCTCGTTATTATGGTGATTAAGATGAAAAAGACAAATGTCATCCTAGGATGTATCAGATGAGGTATTTTCAGTAGAGACAGGGAAGTATAAATACAATTTATAAGGCACTGCCAAAACCTCATCTGGTAGACTGTGTACAGTTCTGTTCACCCATGTTTAAGAAAGATGGATTCAAACTGGAACAGGTGCAGAGAAGAGTTACAAGGATGATCAAAGCAACAGAGGGTCCTGTGGCACCTTTGAGACTAACAGAAGTATTGGGAGCATAAGCTTTCGTGGGTAAGAACCTCACTTCTTCAGACTAACACGGCTACCCCTCTGATAGGATGATCAAGGGAATGGAGCCTGTCTTACTAGAGGAGACTAAAAAAGCTTGGTTTGTTTAGCCTAACAAAATGAAGCCTGAAAGGTGATATGATTGCTCTTTATAAAAGCACCAGGGGGTAAACACCAAATAGAGAGGAGCACTATTTAAGCTAAATAACGATGTTGGCACAAGAACAAATGATTATAAACTGGTCATTAATTAATTTAGGCTGGAAATTAGAAAGTTTCTAACCATCAGAGTGAGGTTCTGGAACAGCCTTCCAATAGGAGCAGTGGGGGCAAACATTCTAACTGGTTTTAAGATTCACTTTGATGAATTTATGAAAGGCGTGTTGCCTGTGATAGGAGGGTCTTGGAGATGTAGTGCTACTCTGCCATAGCTCCTAGCCCGAGTTTCTGCAAGGCACATGTTGGAAAAAAGGTAGGTTTGCTCTTGAACCTCAATTTGAGAACTAATTAACTATTTCACTATTACTAGTTTATATTTTATGCATAATGCCCCCCCCCACCCCCCGCCGGGGAAAAAACCCCCGCCCCCGGGGGCCCCCCCCCCATGGGGCAGAAGCCCCAGAGCGACCTCCCCCTTCACACAGCAGAAACCCTGAGCTCTGGGTTAACCTCCCACACCTTCGCAGGGCAGAAGTCCTGAGCCCTGGGGCACCTCCCTGCAGAACTGAAGCCCCAACTCTTGGTGCCCCGCAGCTGAAGTCTGGAGCCACAAACGGGGGGTGGAGGCTCCAGGAAATAATCTCTGAGAATTTAAGACCTGTAAATAACTATATTCTTATTGGGAACATAGTTCATACTGCAAATGAAGATTTCAGATCATGCAGCCTAGACAATTTCACTCTCAACTGGTATTGGGAGTAAAGGGATTCACTGTCAGTCACAGTTCTGTTCTTCTGTACCTGCTGGCCTAACTCCTCAAATGAGAAGAAAAGAAAGAGTGATGCAGATAAGAAAAAGGAAACAAAAGGAAGGCCTAGAGAAAGGTGGGGACAGAGGGAAGAGAGAGAAACATACACACACATATATAAAGAAGGAGAAAGAGATAGATATGGAAAAAAGAAGAGACAGAAGAAATGCTCAGATGCAGAAACATAGTCGCCTAAGGAACTGTTTACTGCAATAACATAGGCGCCAAGCAACTTTAGGTGTTAGCAGGCATAGGCTCACCCAGAGGGAAAAAATGTTGAGTGCTGAGCACCCACCAGCAGCCATCTCTCCCCTCCCTCTCAGCGCCTCCCACCTGCCGCAGATCAGCTGTTCTGTCGTGTGCAGGAGGTGCTGTGAGAAGGGGGGGAGGGTGGGGCACACCTGGGGGTGCGGGGGTGTGAAGAAGTGGGGTGGACTGGAGGCTTGGGGGCGGAGCCAGAGGGTTGAGCACCCCCTGGCAGATTAGAAAGTCGGTGCCGCTGCGTACAGGTTAGGTGTTTTGTGGATTGCAGTGGCGCCTAGAAATGGGACTTAGGTGCCTAAATACTTTTGCAACTCTTTCCCTAAGTGCCTGATCCTGCACTAGTAGAGTCATTGGGAGCTTTGACGTTGATTTCAATGGAGCAAGATGGCAGCTTTTGACCACAAAGGATCAAGCCCATCTTTCCCTATAAATTCATGTGGCCATATTGAAATATTGGAGAATATACACTTCTTACTGGGGCGTATTTGTGACAGCAGAGCACCCAGAAATGAACATACATCAGAATCCTTTGATACAGAGCAATTTCACTTTGAGTCCTATTCTGCAATCTGTATTCAGGCTACCGTCCCACTTAAAAAGAACAGGAGTACTTGTGGCACCTTAGAGACTTTCGAAAGCTTATGCTCAAATAAATTTGTTAGTCTCTAAGGTGCCACAAGTACTCCTGTTCTTTTTACGGATACAGACTAACACGGCTGCTACTCTGAAACCAGTCCCATTTAAGTATTTCTTCTAACTCTGATTGACGGAGTTCCTCTGAAGCCCACCAGATGGTGCCCTACACCACAAAAAGTAGGTGTCATATAAAGACACTGAATTAAAACCTGGCTCCAGTTAGGTCAATGGTAATTTTGCTATTGATTCCAGTGTGGTTAGGATGTCATCCTCTTTCTTTAAATGTGGGTGAGCCACTGGGCCCTGATCCTCAGAGATATTTAGGCACCTAACTCCCATTGATTTCAATGGAAGTTAGGCACCTAAATACCTTGAGGATCTGAGCCTCGGTGCCTGATCCTCCTACCACTGAAGTCAATGGCAAAAGTTTCAGTGAGAGCAGGATTAGGACTACTTTAGAATGATTTCCTTTCCATATTTTATAAAAATCTGTGAAGCCCATCTATGAAAACCTCCTTTAACTACAGATTTATATTTATGGCAATTGGCTTTTTCCATAAATGATGTCATCATACTGTTTATTTTTTAAATGAATGAAGATCCAGTAGATTTCATTAGCAACTGAAGGTTAACAAACAGCTACAGACTCAGAAAATGTAAATGGAAGATTGGGAAGACTTGCTAACAGCAAGGAAATTCACAAGCAAAATAATGGAAGCCCTGTTGCTTGATACATGAACAAAGATTGGACAAAACACTAGAAAACACACTGCAGAGAACTATACTACACAGGAGCTGTACAAATATGTCTCTTCCTCCTGTAACTTCTATGACTCAAAGCTGTCCCCAAAGATATTTATAAATGGACAAAGGTAAATTCTTGGTCATCTGATTTATAGGGACCAACAAAGGTCCTATTCCATAATCTGGGAAAGGTGTAAATAAATGGTACAAAAGTCTGTAAAATTGTTACATAAATGCTGAGAAAGTTCTGGGGCACTGGATTTGGAATGATGTGATCACTTTAAGGGGATGGAATGATTTGGCTTTGGATATGTGATTACTGGATGAACCAAACAAGGCACCAGGACACACCAGTAGTCTTCTCCCATTTTTCTGAAAATAAAGATCTGTAAAAGGCAGGATTGTCAATCTCTCATAACTTTCCTATCTTTTATTAGATCCCCTGACAGCTGACTTACCTATGTGACCCCAGAACTGATCCCATCCCAATACATTAAAATGGATTTACCATTAATGTTTGAGGGCCAGTTAAATTCCCTGTATTCATGAAATTTAAAAGCACCTAAACCTTTGGAGTAAAATACCCTGTTATGTTACTGTATATTGCTGCTTTCTGGACAGCAATGGAATACAAAGCTAGACCATGCTCGTGCAATGGCAGCTGCGCAGCACCCCACTGACTTCAGTGGGAGTCTGTGTGGCCTCTGGGGTCCACCTGTATGCAGCTCATTGCAGGTTCAGGGCCTGAAAGTATTTGGCAAATAAAAAAAGACACTAACATTAAAACAATGTGCAGAGGTTTCTTAACATCCAAAATACTTCCTACATTTGATTATTAGAGAGCCTTAGGGATCCTCCAAACATGACACTTAGACCAATAAGGGTAGGTCTACACTACCCGCCTGAATCGGCGGGTAGAAATCGATCTCTCGGGGATCGAATTATCGCGTCTCGTCGGGACGCGACAATCGATCCCCGAATCGACGCTCTTACTCCACCAGCAGAGGTGGGAGTAAGCGCCATCGACGGGGAACCACGGAGGTCGATTTTGCTGCCGTCCTCACAGCGGGGTAAGTCGGCTCCGATACGTCTAATTCAGCTACGCTATTCGCGTAGCTGAATTTGCGTATCTTAAATCGACCCCCCCTCCCCCCCCGTAGTGAAGACCTGCCCTAAGCAACCCTTCCAGCAAGCTTATTTACTGGAACTTCCCTTGTAAGGATGAATCTGTTTTTAGTATTTTGAATTGTGGTGCCATGTAGAGTCCACAGTCTGGGATTAGGGCCACCACACTGTACAATCAGATAACAAAAAGCTGGTCTAGGCATAACATGAGAGACAATAGGTGGATTCAACAAATACACCTCTACCTCGATATAACACTGTCCTTGGGAGCCAAAAAATCTTACCGCGTTATAGGTGAAACTGCGTTATATTGAACTTGCTTTGATCCACCGGAGTGTGCAGCCCCGCCCCCCCCGGAGCACTGCTTTATCGCATTATATCTGAATTCATGTTATATTGGGTCGCATTATATCGAGGTAACAGTGTAAATGAGGGAACACAAGGTAAGAGTGCGAAGATCATGACAAGCAGCATTTACAGCATGCCAACTGCCTCACCCTTGTCGAGTATCTTGTAGCCATCCTGGCAGAGTTGACTTTTAAGGAGTGATATGAAGGTGGACAATGTGGTGGCTTGCTGCTATTGGTATGGGGCTTCGTATGAGTTTTTTAAATTACCTGTTTGCATACTATTACTGAGGAACTGTTTCTACAGACTTGGATGTGATGAATGATACCTCCATACACCTCACATCTCTAGCACATAACTAACCCTCAAAACTAGTACTTAAGCACACACTACTCAGATTTTATTTTATTATACTTTTGTAAACTCACTCAATGAGTTTCACATTCTTGATGTTACTGATTAATAAAAGAATGGAACAGGATTCCAGTGAAATGGGGATGAGGAAATAACAGCTTGCATGTTACACAGGTCCTCATGTTATGTGGAGGGCTGTTTGTAAATTGCTTGTACAAACATTTGCTTTAAAATCTTCCAGACTGAACTTGAAAAGCAGTGAAAAGGCACAATCAAGTCCTAAAGGGAAGTGTGGAAGAATGAAGGCATAACTTGACGGCTCAGCCAAGGTCAAAGTCTTAGTTTCCATAAATACTTTAACTCTGCAATTCATTTTCAGTCTCTGGAGAGAAAGATTTCTTCTTTGGAATGAATGTCAGTACTGCAAGTAAAACTACTGGTTGTAATTTTTTTTTTTTTTGAGCGAGAGAGAGAATGGAAGAGAAAACACAAAGGAAACATTCAAATCACCATTAGCCTAGAAGAAAAATATAGGAGAGAACACTGGATTCTGAGGATGTACAAATAAAAGACTGAAAATGATGGCCAGTTGGGCTTTGGCATATTTTCAGAATAATATACATATTAGGTTACAGACCTTTTGTTTTCCCCAAAGACTGACGGACAGTCTCTCCAAGACAGCAATGTGTTTTCATTGATCAGATACACTATCCAGTCTCCTGCTCAAACATTTAGAAGAGGCTGTGTGCACTGAATAAGCTGGACAACATATATCAGATACTGATATTATATTAAGCTGGTTTGTTTGTATCTGGTAATTTATACAATAAGTCACTCACTATACAGAACATCAGTATATAGGTGAAACAGCAAAATAGAGTCAGACAGCAATTTATTGGTTTTTATGTGCTTTTTTCTTCTTATGCCTATTTATCATTTAATAATACAATTATTTGAAAGGATTGAAACAGAGAAGTGATGGTTTTGGTGGTTCAGTAGGGGGGCATTTTTCCTTCTGAGCCAGTCATGAATTATCAGAGGGATAGCCGTGTTAGTCTGAATCTGTAAAAAGCAACAGAGGGTCCTGTGGCACCTTTGAGACTAACAGAAGTATTGGGAGCATAAGCTTTCGTGGNACACCTTAAATACATACAGCGAGAAAAAATGGTCAAAACATCTTCAGCACTAAATAAATATGATCTATTCTATAAATTAAAGTTACAAAAGAACTATGACTGAGTAGGAGATGCACTGTTTGTATTGTTTTAGCCTTTCATATTAGGATTTCATACACATGCTAGTTAAGCCTCAGAAAACACATTTAACTGAAACAAAGTATTGATCCAAACCAGTCCATAGCAACATACCCATTTCCTCTTGTACATCAGGGTAAACACTAGTTAACTTTCCATATCGTTCTCCCCTAGACTTGACATCAAAATAAACATTACCTGTTAGAAAACAAACATTGAGATTTATTACAAAGATAGGGGGCATTCACTTTGCCAGTGTGGTGCAGGGCTGCCCAGAAGGGGGGGCAAGTGGGGCAATTTGCCCCAGGCCCTGGGTTCCACAGGGGCACCCATGAGAATACATCTGCAATGACTTGCATCTGAAGAAGTGAGGTTCTTACCCACGAAAGCTTATGCTCCCAATACTTCTGTTAGTCTCAAAGGTGCCACAGGACCCTCTGTTGCTTTTTTCAGTCATGAATTAGTGACCCAGCATGGCACTGGAAGTGCTGACTTTCAGATGATATGTGTAAGAGGTTCTGGGACTCCCTTGAGCCTCCCTCCCCATGTCCCACAGTCTTTCATTTATCCTCTCTACTCTCCCAGTGGCTGCACTTGGTGGAGTTCTCTGGGGCAATCGCTCACTGGCAGAGGGCTGGTTCCTATTCCTCCCTTCCCCTTGCAAGAGAGGAGGGTCTGGCTGGCACAGCGGTCAGCCTCTCAGGCAGCCCCTGGATAGGGCTTTACGGGCTCAATCTCTCAAAGTCTATTTCCCCTTTGTAGGCTTGACCTCCTACTCTTCTTCCTGGGGCGTGTTGCTTGGCTGTCAGCTGTGGTGGCTCTGGAAGCGGTGTGTTCTGGGCTGTCTCCTCCTCAACTGGTCTGCTTCTGTTACTAGCAGTTCTGTGTGGAGCAGCCTTCTTCCTGGTAAGCTTCCCCTTTTAAGCCCCTTCTTCTCCAGGAGGAAAAAGTTGTGCAGGTGTGGCTCATTAGCACACCACAGGCCCAGAGGAGCTCATTAGCCTCCTCCTGTCCAGTGGGAGGGCATGTCCCTCACATACCCCACCCCTCAAGATAGAAGGCTCTTCGGGGTGGGGAGGGGCTTTTGCCCGAAAAAAGAAATCAGCATTAGCATGGTCTTTGCCCAATCGGTGCCATACTCAGAAACGGTATGGTTGTTATACAAGGTATTATCTTATTATGTGAGGGTTCGTGTCCCTCATGGTCTGGATCCAGCACAGGGGCACGTGATTGGTGAACAGATGGGTAATACCTGCGGGTGTTTACCACCCATTTTATCACTAATGTCTCCTTTTTGATAATAGAGTATGACTTTTCCCTAGGGAATAGCTTCCTACTTAAGTAGAGGACTGGGTGGTCTTCTCCTTCAAAGTCCTGTGAGAGAACAGCGCCAAGACTGGCATCTGAAGCATCTGTATGTAGTATGAATTCCCGAGAGAACTCGGGGTTAAAGAGCATGGGTGCCGGACATAGTCATGTTATCAGTTCCCTGAATGCTTCCTCGCACTTCTCATCCCAATGGATCTTGTTAGGGTTGTTGCCTTTTATGAGGAGTGCGAAGGGGGCCATGACCGAGGTGAAACTGGGAATAAACCTCCAGTAATATCTGGCCAGGCCAAGAAAACGTCTCACTTGCCTCTTCATCTGGGGCATTGGGCATGCACCTTGTTGACCAGCAGCTTCATACTGCCACCCCCTACGTGGTACCCCAATAGGTCACTTCACCCACAGCCAACTTACATTTTGCTAGGTTGGCTGTAAAACTGCTGCCTCTGTAGGGTTTTTAGCACTGCCCTTAAATGCCGCAGGTGTTCTTCCCAGATGGGACTGTAGACAACTATGTCGTTAATGTAGGCTACCCTGGATTGATGGTGGAGGTTGAGGATCTGATTCATTAGCTGTTGGAAGGTAGCAGCAGCCCTGTGGAGGCCTAAAGGCATGTTCTTGAATTGGAAATGCCAAAAAGGGTTGGAGAAGGTAGTTTTCTCTTGCGAGGAAGAGGACAAGGGGATCTGCCAATAACCTTTTGTCAGATCAATGATGCTCAGGTGCTTCGCCAGTCCCAGCAATTCTAGTAACTCAGCCACCCTTGGAGGTAGGCATAACATTTTGTGATCGTATTAATCTTCCTGAAATCAATGCAGAACCAAACTTTACCATCTAGTTTGGGAATGAGAAATGTGGGGTTCTCCATTCACTTTTGGATTCTTTCCTAATCACCCCCATCTCCAGCACTGCTTATATTTCTTATTGGACTGTACCCACATCCTTCATGACAATGGTCTAGGGTTCTCCTGGACTACCAGTCCAGAGTAGTCTCTAGGTGAGGCTGGACCAACCACATTTTCGCTGAGTGGTTGCAGAACACTGCTGCAAAGTCCCCAACTAGTTGGAGGAGTTGCTTCATTCGTGCAGGTGAGAGACCCTGACACCCTGATAATGTCACTGGAGCTTTGCCACTGGGCACCCGGGGCCCCAATTCTAGATCATCAGGGCTTCCCACACCTTCCAGGTGTTTTGAAGAGGTTCAGATGGTAGAGCTGGGTTTCCTTCCTTCTCCCAGGTAGTCTCATCTCATAGTTTATGGGCCCTACCTGTCTGACCACTTCAAACAGACCCTGCCATTGGGCCATGAATTTAGATTCTGTGGAGGGCAGTAGGAGAAGAACATGGCCACCCAGCCCAGAAGTCCGTAATCTTGCCCCTCTATTTTGTTCCTCCGGGTAGTGTGCCTTCCTCAAATTCTCCCTGGCGAACACCTCTAAGTTTCTAAATTGCTCTGTTAACTGTAGGATATATTGGGTTGCGCTTAAGCCTCTTTCCCCACTTCAGTTTTGATCTTCCCACCCTTCTTGTAACAAGTCCAAGATGCCCCGTGGTTGGTGGCCATACAGCAACTTGAATGGGGAGAACCCCGTAGAGGCTTGTGGGACCTCCCATATGGCAAACAGGAGTGGTAGAAGTAACCTGTCCCACTGCTGGAGGTTGTCGCTGACAAAGTATTTTAACATTCCCTTCAGGGTCTTATTAAACTGCTCTACTAAACTGTCAGTCTGTGGGTGGTATACGGAGGTTTTCAGAGACTTGACCTTCAGAAGGGAGCATAATTCCCACATCAGCTACGGGCTGAAGTTAGTCCCTTGGTCTGTTAACATTTTGCAGGGAAATCCTACATGCAAGAAGAGCTTCCAGAGTTCTGGAGCAGTCACTGTCGCTTCTGGGAAGCGGAGGGGAAGAACGGCCGCTGGGTACCTGGTTGCATAGTCAATAATCACCAATATGTACTGATGCCCTGGTGCAGTTTTTTCTAGGGGGTCCCATGATGTTCACCCCGTCCTTTCAAAGGGGGTCTCAATCAAGGGCAGAGGGAAGAAGGATGCTTTGGGGATCCCTCTGTTACTAGCTAGCTGAAACTCTGGGCAGGAGGAGCAGTATTCTCTCACGTCTGGGTGTACGCTGGGCCAGTAGAAATAGGCTAATATCCAAGCCAATGTTTTCTCTCTCCCCAGATGGCCTGAACAGGGCATATCATGCGCCAGTTGCAACACGGCCCATTGGTACTGGTGTGGTAGCAGCAGCTGGGCCCTCACCACTCAAGTTTGCTGATCCTTCTCGATTTAGTACAAGCGCTCCTTCCTCGGTGCAAAGTGCAGGTGCTGTTCACCTCCCTGATGCTCTGCTACTTCTCCCCCTATGGTGGCCAGCTGCTCATATGCCTTGCTCAATTTAGGGTTGTTTCTCTGCTCTAGCGTGAAATTCCCATCTCGTAAGGGTGCTTTTCAGTCTCGATGTCCTCCCTCTTCCTCCCCTGTGAGGATCTGCAGCTGTATTGCTCAGGACATCCCTTCTCCGGGGTCAATGATTTTCACAAGGCTTATGAAGCTCCCAGGAAGTGGGGTCCCCACTTGGTCCCTATTCTCACTTGTTGCCTGGGCTTGGGTATTGACAACTTGCCAAAAAAGAGGCCAGTCCCAACCTATGATCATGGGATTGGCCAACTTTTCCGCCAAGGCTATGGTTATCACTGTAGAATGGGCCCCCACTGTCAGTTGTAACCGCTGGCTGAGGTAGGTTTTAACATCACAATGGATACATAGAAGGTGGATCATGTTCTTGGGAGTGGTATCACTCCCCACCATGGAGACCAGGACCACCATCTGTCTGCCCTCAAGAATAGCATGTTAATGGGCTGAGGTGGGCTGCCTTTTTCCTAGACTGGGGAGAGCCCATCTGAGGGGTGTTAACTGGACTTCTGTCTGTGGGTGCCACTTCAGCCATCTGAGATCCTTGGCGTTCCCCTGCGTGGCATGGCCTTCGTGCTCAGCGTCTCTGTCCCCTTCGTGCTCCATCACCATGGTCTCAGCTACTTGGGTCTTTTGTGCTCCTCCAGGTGGAGCCACTTCCAACAATGTTCTCTGAGCCGTTGTGCTACCATTCGGGGTCTCACCCCCTGTGGGTATCTCAGGTATGGGGCTAGAATAAGAGCCCACTGTTCTGGGGGCCACTGGACTGTCAATGCCACCCTCTCAAACATGACTAAAAAGATTTCAGGGTCATCCTCCAGTCCCACCTTGATGAGCTTCACTGGTACTGTTGAAAGGACCACTTCAGTGGAAGCGTGGCCCCCTGGTGCCTCCTGCAGGCGTATGACTGGTACTAGCTGCTGTAGCATTTCCTTTTGGGTGGCCTGACTTGCTGCTGGGCATTCCACTGCTGCAGGAATTGCTGTTGTAACTACTGCTGCATCTCCACCACCTATTTATACCACCGCTCTGGTTCCATCTTGCATGGAGCTGCTGGGACTTATCTTTTCTAAGGCCTTTTCCCCCCCAGTTTTAAATCCCTTGTATCAGGCATACCGTGCCTGCATTTTCTACCACTTGTAGGAAGGGGTGGGACTTCCGTCCAGGTCTCACTGTCCTTCATTTACCCTCTACTTCTCCACTGGCTGCACTTGGGGGAGTTCTCTGGGGCAATCGCTCCTTGGCAGAGGGCTGGTTCTTCTTTCTCCCTTCCCCTTGCAAGAGAGGAGAGTCTGGCTGGAACAGTGATCAGCCTCTCAGACAGCCCCTGGATAGGGCTTTGAAGGCTCAGTCTCTTAGTCTATTGCCCTTTCATGGGGTTTACCTCCTACCCCCATTGGCTATGATTCTGGGAGGCTCCTGAAGCTTTGTGTTCTGCAGCTATCTCCTTCTCAACAGGCCTGCCTCTGGAACTCATAGTCTCTGCATGTAGCAGCCTTTTTCCTGGTCACCACCACTTCCTATGGTAAGCTTCCCCTTTTAAGCCCCTCCTCTAGGAGGAACAAACTGTGTAGATGCACCTTGCTAGCGCAGCACAGGCGCAGAGGTGCTTGTTAGCCTCCTTCCAGCCCCTGGGAGGGCGTGTCCCTTTACAATATATAAAACCTTAATCCTGACCACTTGTGGTCATTGAAAACCTCATAGCATTCACAAGCATAAAGGTATCAACTCTAGCATCCTGACCACACACAAATTTGGGAAGTTTATGTGCTGGCTATGTAAATTCTCTTCACCATTTCAGCTGCTTACATTATTTGCCTTCACTTTTATCCTAAACAGTTGTGTAGTGCTGCTGCACACTATAATATAGTTACCATGTTCCATTTCAGAAATGGGTGCATTTCACTGAGAGAGTGAAGTACTACTTGTCTACAAAGTTTGTAAAGCACTTAGTGATCCTTTGGGACTAACAATGTTAGATACAAATGAGATGATAATAGGAAATCTTCAAACTGCTTATCTAAGTCACATTGTAAAAGTGCTGATGCCAAAAGGACTAGCAGTTGGGGCAACAAAATGCAATTATAGATTTGAATTCAAAACTTTCCCAAAGTTCAGAGGTGTTAGACTCCAGAATTTTGATTCTGATCCATCTTTAACTCTAGATAAATATAAAATGAAAATCTAATTACACTGCCCTCCATCTGGATACAGATTAAAGGCCCTATAGGTACATAGCTTCACAGTAACAAAGAAAGACAGAGCAGTGAAAGAAAATTGTGTAGTTACGGCTATTTGACTCTTTGGAAATGGTGTCTCTAACTGCAGCAGAACATCGCTAATTTGCACTAATGACAGGGAGAACCGTTGCAAATGACTAAATGTTGCAAATTAGCAAGCAACTGAACAAATAAGCAAGGATAATGTATCATAAAATGTATTTTATTTGTTTATTTAACAAGTGGAACTTGGTTTTAATTATGATACTTCATCATAAATGTGTACGTGTTCTGTTTGATATTTTGTAAAAGAAATGGAGTATCAGTGATATGAGCCCTCACTAGAGTGCTCCGCTATTAAATATTCACAGAGAAATGGGAGAGGCTGCTGTTTTTCAGTAGAGATGGCTTCAAATTGAAAACTTTAGACCCAGAGTTTGAACCCTGTCCTTTCCTACCCTTCAAGTTTAGGGTTGTTCAGATCTGGGGGTTTTCTCTGGCCTAATATGAACCATTAATAAGGTTCAGATCTGAATCCAGTTTTGGATTTCATCTCCCCAGAGTTTAATATTGGTAATTCCTGGTCTTCTAGTTCAGGCTCCTCTGTTAACCTTCAACCTAACCAACAGGGTCAGGAACTTGGGCTGGCATACAGTATCTGATCACCTGTGGAAGCAGTTGTCAGTCCACCCACTTCCATCTCGTGTATGATAGAAAAGAGACAGAGAGATGTGTATGCTTCAAAAACAGTTAAAGATTTATTAAGGAAATTGACAAAAGCAGGGATAGGGGAATGATAACTAGAATAAACAACCCAATACAAATGCAAATGTGGCTGCCCCCAATTGGACGTGAAGCCTGGAGACTCGTACAAGCCTTAACTTTGGCTATATTTAAACTAAACAAATGGAAAACACAAACTACCCCAATACTGTACTGAGTCAGAGGAGACAACTTCAGGTAAAGCAAAACAGCTGATGGTGGTGTATCTTGTTGTAGCTTGAGAGCGTGGGATCCGAATCCTGGACCTCAAACCAAACTTTGCAGCCTGACTTGTGCTACAGGAAGAAGGAGCACGGGACCGTCAGCGAAGATCTACTGGAACAAGGATTGAAGATAAAGACGTCACTGGAATCAGGATATAGGTAGGTGTTATAGTTCATGAGTGATAGTAAGTGATGTCTTCTTGGCCAATGGTGTGGGTCCAGAGTCACTGAGGAAATCCTTGACGCCCGTGCAAATCAACGTGATACCTGGCTGCTGCGCTGGTGGACAGCAAGAATGCTCAGGCATGCAGCCCTTTTTATAGGCTCAGTGGCGTGAACCTAATGGTCTGAGCTGGTTCTAACTGCCCCCCTAAAAATCCGTTGCTCTTTTCCCGCCAGTAGTTTGAAAAGGTGCGAAAGTTCTAACAAGAAGGAGCAACAACATGGAGTCCGAGTTGTCATTATGGCACGACGCCATCTTGAATCATGGACTCAATTGATTTCTGTTCCATAATTAACTCATTTTATACTAATCATTACAGCACAAACATTAATTCAAACATAAACACTAATATTAACATCATTAAACATACATTTAGGGGAAAACTTCCCAACACCTCCTAGGTCTTGGGGTAGATTTTCAAAAGCACAAATGGGAGGTAGGTCTCCAACTCCCATTGGGAATTGGGCCCCTTCGTGCCCTTCACATGGATGAAAATCTCCCCTTCCATGAGCAAATTACAGACTTCACTGTGGAATTTAGCAGTTTTACTGCCTGACAGGAGTGTTTCTAGGTGATTGAAGTCTTTGAAGTGTATTGCTAAATAAAACAGAGAGCAGCATATTACAAAACATTTACTGAATGCAACATAATAGCCACTGGAAGTTTCATATCCTGCTATAGAACATATAAAGCAGAGGTGACCTATAGAGGTGACCTTTGTAGACCATAGACTTCCACATGGTAGGCCAAGACACCCTCAACTTTAATATGGATTGAGGTAGGCCTCAATTCTAGCATGAAATACTCCTTCTTGAACCACTCGCTCATGATAGAGCATCTTTTATGCTGGGACCTGGAGTCTTGGCTCTCACTTCATGTTAAAGAAGAAGGTAGATGCAAATTAAATGGAATTCCTAGAATCTGGAGCTAGAATGCAGCTGATTAGGTCATCTCATCCATCTTCCTCCTCATGTAGTATTTTTCTCAATTGTACATTTAGTAGTATTCTGTCTAGTCTAGTATTCACTGTGTCAAGCAATGGGGCTTCCAC
The DNA here is from genome assembly GCF_013100865.1 of Trachemys scripta elegans. Lineage (NCBI taxonomy): Eukaryota > Metazoa > Chordata > Testudines > Emydidae > Trachemys > Trachemys scripta. The sequence goes on from NC_048301.1 coordinate 29,408,501, forward strand.
AAGTTCCCTCAGGAGATTGTTACCCTAATAGATAGAACTCACTGTCAAGAAATTTCCCATGATATTTCAAGTATGACGATTGGACTCCTGCCAAGTGCCAATATGGCCTTTAGGCCACTGGCAAGTTGCCAATTTGCCCTGAGCTGGGCAAATTTTGGATGCCCATTATTTAAAGGGAGAATGGAATTTGGCTGAATTTAGAATGTTTTTCACTAAGCAAGTGCCAGGGCATCTATTTTCACTTTGGCTATGTCTACACTACAGACTTTACAGCGGCACAGCTGTACTGGTACAGTTCTGCCCCTGTAAGGTCTCCCATGAAGCTGCTCTTTGGTAGCAAGAGAGAGCTCTCCTGCTGGCATAATTAAATGAGCAGCGTTAGTTATGTCAGCAGGAGAGCCTCTCCCGCCGACATAGTGCTGTCCACACCAGCACTTTTGCCGGTGAAACTTACGTCGGGCAGGGGGTGTTTTTCACACTCCTGACCAACAAAAGTTTTACTGACAAAAGTGGTAGTGTAGACAAAGCCTTTCACTTTCCTTTGCCCAGTATTTTAGTTTCTCAGTAAACCAGAAGATTTTTGTTTTCATCTGAATTCAACTAAGATTGAAACTACATCAGCAATAAAACGGTTAACCTTTGCAGTACCTGAGTAATATGGCTATTGAAATCCATTTTGGTATGACTTCTAGAACATTTTATTTCTTTTTTATAACAAGTACATTGACACAAACAAGTAGAATCAGGTATGTTCTGTGTCCCCTTTTATAGCAAGTTAACACTCCACTGAGTCAATTGTACCCATTTTAAAAGTTATCTGAAAACCTATTCATGTGCTATGGCATAGTCAATGCAAATGAGTTGTTGTTGCTCTTTGGGTAAATCATGAATACTTTGCAGAGACTGCCCATATATTGGTGCCAGGCAGAAAAGGGGGAAGCAGAAGGACCATAAAAATAAACATTAGGATTTTGTGGACCAAGAATTTGCTTTCACCTTGTAACTACAACACTGACCAACAGCAGATTTTTATTGTTGGTCATGCAAATATCACAGAAGACTCAATGACAAACAAACACAAGGGGTGAGAGCCTTTATAGGAGGCAGAGCTTCTGCTGATTAGCATAGGGGGCTACAAGTCAGGGGATCCGGGTGTATTTCCTGGTTCTGTCACTAGAATGATCTTGGACAAATATCTTAAGCTATAAAATGAAGATAACACTCATCTTTGTAGAGCACTTTGAGCTCCTCACATGAAAGACGCTTACCTAAATGTAAAGTATTATTATAAAGTTGGATGTTTTTTAAATGTTGGAAATTTGAAGCAAATTAAGTGCAGCCTCAGGTTTCTGGCAAGTTGCCAAAGAGGGCCTTGGTATGAGGCAAACCCACAGCCAGACCAGGGCTGCTAACTCATCTGCTATGACCTTACCCCTCCAACAGAGCCTACAGTGACTCAGCCCTCAGGCATGCTGCAGCAGTTTATCCCTTGACAGGGCCCAGGTCAGATGACCTCCAGGTACAGGTATTTTACTGACCTTGCTAGAGCACCTGTAATTTAGTCTGTACAACAGCACTACTTGGCCAGGAACTCTCCTGCTGCCTTGCAGTGTTACATAATCCCTCGGCTTCCAGTCTGCTCTTGATCCGTTCCTGTTCCTGCTCCAGTCTTATCCTAGCCCCTTCAGTCTTGTCCATGCCTTACTCTGACCTTGCTCCAGCATTGTTATAGACCCGCTCCAATCCTGCCACTGTGTCCAGACGCTCAGACTGACTCCAGCCCAGCTTCAATCTTCAGTCTGCATCTGGACTCCAACTCTGATCCTGATTTGACTTGTCTGCTCTGGACTCTGACCTCAGTTCTGGCCCATGGCCTGTCCTCAGACCCTGATTTTTGTGCAGCTCTTGGCCTAGTCCCCACTCTTTGGCCAGCTCCAACCACAGTGTCTGACTGCCTAGAGCTTAACACTTGGTGTGACAAGTCTGACCATCCCCTCAACTACTCTGTCTTTCGTTCTTACTCCCATTGACTTTAATGAGCATTGGATCAGGTCCTCAGATCTCTCTGCAAATCTTGAGACTACTGTCTTTTTGCCTACATGAAGTGAGGGGAGAAGGAAGGTGGTAAAAATAAGAAAAACCCGAACAAAATCAAGATAATCATTAAGATGTACTCATGGGCTATTGAGTAACCACATAATCTTATTTCTGTCTCCCTGCCCGTCTTCTTCTTTGTATCTTTATGACCCTTCCAATTTGTCATGACACATTTAGATAGTACATCCCTGTCCTAAAGAGCCAGGTACATTTATTTGTTTTGTCAGTGTACAGGAACTGCCCAAGCTCCATCTAGACCAGTGTCCTGTCTCGGACAGTGGCCAGCACCAGATGTTTCATAGGAAGGTTCAAGAAACCTGCAGCAGGCACATAATCTACCGTCCATTAAGTTAGTTAAAAATTGGGTTTGACCTCCAAAGCATAAGGTTTCCTATTCCTTCCAAAAATTTTATTAACACTAACTATTGTAATATGCTTGTTATCCGTATAAATGTCCAATTTTTTTTAAATTCTTGATCTCAGTGACATCCTCTGGCAATGAGTTCCATAGTTCAATCATGGTGTGTGAAAAAGAATGTTCTTTTGTCAGTTTTGATTTTGCCATGTTACGTGATAGGAGCTTTTGATCTAACTTCTCTAGTCCGTTCATTATTTTATGTACTTTTATTATGTCCCCTTTCCTTTTTAAGGTAAACAATCCCAATTTTTTTCAGTCTCTCTTTATATGTGATTTTTTCATGCTCCTAATTATTCTTCTCATTACCCTTCTCTAACTCCTCTATTCTGCACTGTCCATTTTGAGATGGGATGAGCAGTACCACAAACAGTATTCCAGAAGAGGCTGCACCATTATTCTATATAATGCAATTCTCCAGGCCATTCCATATCCATCCTTACATCTTTGCTTTTTTTGACCACAGCACTGTGCACTGAGCAGAGATCTTCATTGGGTTGTCTGGGGTACTAGCCAGGTCCCTTTCCTGAGATGAGGAAAGAACATTTTTGGGTGCTTTAAAAATATTGACCCAAAATGATCCTTCAGACTTGACCTTTGGTCATATGTCACTGAAATTCTGATCTAGTCTTCCTCTCTTGCTAGCAGCCACTTCTCAATGAAGCCCTTGAAAATCCCATTATACATGTTCTCTGGACATCCACCAACACTTTGTTCCTGGTTTGTCTAAATTACTGTATGAAGATTTGTCTTCTTTCCAACAAACTGTAAATAGCCCTTTGAATCTCACATAGATGTTTGCTAAATTAGTCTCTTAGTTTTCATCAGCTGAAGGAAGAATTACACTCTGTTACCCTCTGTCAGGGCCTCTTTTTAAAGAACTGAATCTTTTCTAAATCCTATCCAGGCTTTTGAACACCATGTTATGATAATGCTTCATATTTCATTGGTTATCACCAAACATGAACTGATGGTTTATTTAATATTAAGTCAAAATATCTTTGCAGGAGATAGGGAAAATGCTCGCTTCAAAGATGCATTGACCCTGCATTTTCAGACAATGACCAGGTGGCTTCAAAGGCTAGGAGGAATTGAGTAGGCAGATTGAATAAACATCAGTAGAGAGGGCTGGTAACTGAACACTTCCAATTTCAAAGAAGATTCAATAGGCAATGTCCGGAGCAGCTGTCTGTTTTATAATTGATTACATATATTTCTGGAGAAACTGTAGTTTTTGATCAAACAAACAATGGATGTACTAACTAGATAACTAATTAAATAATGCTCGGATGGTGCTGTGGGGATCTCAGATGAGGGGTGCTATATAAGTGCAATTGGCATTTAGTGGAACATTGTGTCACTCAATATCTTCGTCTTCAAAGAGAAGGGAGCTACCAGAACTGATCAGTCAGAAGCCAGGGAGCTAAGTTGGGTCTGGAGAGGAACAGTGAGAAGATATGTGTTTGTAAGAGCGGATCTGATCTAATTTTACTTTCCTCTAGTGAATTTAGTGTTCATGAGTTGCCAGTCTGATGGCCCCACAAGACTGAAGTTTTCTATTTATCTACAGAATAAACACAGTCTAGGCAGCAGCAGTGCAAGCACCCCACACAGCCCCGTTAATGTGCCCCAGTCCTGTTCTAATCAAGGAGTAAGAATAATTCAGTCTGTGGCTCTGATTCTCCTCTCACTCATACCTGTGTAAATCAGAGTAACTCTACTGAAATCAATACTGGTGTAAGATCAGAATCAGCTCTTCCATGCTCAGTCCAAGGTGGGCCAGTCTTTCAAGAAGGGGTGCCAGCTATTGTGATAGTTTTTGCATTTTGCACCAAACTCATTTCCACTAGGCCAGCAAAAAGCCATCAGAGGGTATCAACTAATCCAGCACCAACATGGTTTTGTTACACCATCGGCTGTAAGCAACTGACACAACGGTAAAACTCTCACATACCCAGGGACGGCTCCAGGGTTTTGGCCGCCCTAAGCAGCCAAAACAAAACAAAAAAAGCCGCGATCGTGATCTGCGGCGGCAATTCGGCAGGAGGTCCTTCGCTCCCAGGTGAAGTGAGGGACCGTCCGCCGAATTGCCGTCGAATACCTGGACATGCCGCCCCTCTCCGGAACGGCCGCCCCAAGCACCTGCTTGAGAAGCTGGTGCCTGGAGCCGGCCCTGCACATACCCACCTTGGGAGCCAGGCCTACACATGTAGGTCTTACAGTGCAAAAACATAGGCCTCTGCCACTTGAGGTAAAATAGGTGGCCTGCAGCTGGTGTCAAACAGGACTTTTATTGTCTCTACTGGCCAGTCACTAGACGGCAATATGATTTCTCTCTCATTCTCCTTCCCTCTGTTTTTCACTCTCTCAGCACAGAGTATATTATGACAGAGAATACCAACACATACCCTAGAAAGGCACTCCCATAAGTCCGATCACTAGTCTATCACCAACACCTGAGTCATGATTCTAACATGGTCAGAATCCTTTATCTATGCTGGCTTATTGTCCATATTTCTTGTCTCGATCAATAACAAACAGAATTAATCCTAAATGAGAAAAGGATAAGGATTTGTTTATTTTTATCTTGTTTTTCCCTTGCACAATTCTGACCCTCCCATGTCCAGAATTATATCTTATCAATCAATTCTTATTTAGTCAGTTATAAAGTGCATTGTTCTTTGCATTAAACCAGTGAGAGCTTGTAGTTAAGTTATATTCTTTTGATGCAAACATGATATAATACAGAAACCGGAGCCTGCTGCAGCCTGCAGCTATTGAATCTGCCCTCGCAGCCCAGAGTCTCACCTTCCAAAAGTATGTAACCTAAATCTCCCTTGCTGCAGATTAAGCCTTTTTTTTTTTTGCCCTACCTTTGGTAGACATGGAGAACAATCGATTCCCGGCCTCCTTATAACAACTCTTAACATATTTGAAGACTAGTATCAGGTCCCCCCTCAAGACTTTCTTTTCTCAAGACTAAACATGCCCAGTTTCCTCACAGGTCAGGTTTTCTAAACTTTTTATCATTTTTGTTGCTTTCCTCTTGACTTTCTCCAATTTGTTCACATCTTTCCTAAAATGTGGTGCCCAGAACAGGACGCAGTACTCCAGCTGAGGCCGCACCAGTGTTGAGTAGAGTGGGACAGAAACCTCCCATGTCTTACAGATAACACTCCTGTCATAGACCACAGAATGATATTATACATTTTTGCAACTACATCACATTGCTGAGTCGTATTCAATTTGTGAGACACTATAACTCCTAGGTCCTTTTCAGCAGTAGTACCACCCATAGGCATACTCATATCCCAGGGGAGTGCTCGACCCCTGCTCTGCCCCAGTCCCTGTCCCCACTCCATGCCTTCCTCCAAGCCCCCACCCCCGCTCTGCTTCTTCACGCCCCTGCTCCGCTCCAGGCCTCACTCCCACTCCACCCCTCCCCCCAAGCTCCCATCCCTGCCCCGCCTCTTCTCACACCCGCTCCGTCCCTGCCCCACCTCTTCCCATGGCTCCCCCGCCTCTTCCTGCCCCCACTCCTCACCCTTCCTCCCAGTACCTCCTGCACACTATTGAACAGTTGATTGTGGCAGGTGGGAGGCATTGGGGGCTGGGGAGGCGCTGATCTGCGGGGCTACCCGTGGGTGCTTCAGCACCGGAGTACCCACGGAGTCGGCACCTATGTCACTGTGCACTCAGCACTCGCACACCTGATTGGAATGGACATGAACAACACATCTCAAAGCACAACAGTTAGAAGAAGGTGAGTAACCATTTTTTTGTTTGTTTTTGAGAAATCCATGCTGGCTATTCCTTATAATCCTATTATTCTCTACGTGCTTACAAATTGTTGTTTAATAATTTGTTCCAGTATCTTTCCAGCATGGGTGGCGGGTTTGGAGAGGTTAGCCCCTGCCCAAGGCCCCCATCCTTCCATCCCCTTCCCACGCCAGAGCCCAGACTGCCTCCCTGGTCGTCATTTTCCTCCCCCCAGCCCCGGGCAGCCGGAGTGCCTCCAGCCCCAGAGTGCAGAGCAGGCGGGTGACACACCCCCCTCACCCTGTAGCCCCAGAGCGCTGGGTGGGTGGGCAGCACGAGCACTGGCTCGAGCTGCCCAGAGTCCCTGGCCACAGGCTGACCCCCCACTAGCCCCAGTCCCAGCCCGGGGCCCTGGCCACGGGGGAAGAGCCACAGCAGAGAGGGGCAGGAAGCAGGAGGGGGCCTGAGGGTGGAGTGTGGGCAGGGCCACGCAGGGTCTTTGGGGAGGCTTAGCCTCCCCCAGCCTTTGATACCTGCTGCCCATGCTTTCCAGGTATTGAAGTGAGGCTGACTGGTCTATAATTCCCTGGTCTTCTTTGTTCCCCTTTTTAAAGATAGGTACAATGTTTACTCTTCTCCAGTCCACCCATTCTCCATGAGTTCTCAAAGATAATTGCTAATGGTTCCAAGAGTGCTTCAGCTAGTTCCTTAAGTGCCCTAGGATGAATAATAACAGAACGGAGTTTGGTGCTCTATCCCCAGCTAGAAATAGAAAATTAGCATTATTCCATATCAGCGTGCAGGTTGGTGAGTGTGAGAAAGCATATGCCTTACCTTCAGTCCATCACTTGTCCCATCCCCATACAGCCTTCCTTCCCAACATTTCTGTTACTAGAACAGAACAAAGGTGGCTGCCAGTCATGAGGAATCCCCTAGTTACCACCTGAGCTGGAACTAACAAGAACTGTACCAGGAGAAAGGATTGGGCCCAGACTAGGAAGAAGTCTAGTTTGTGAAAGAAGCTTATTGGAACATCTCTGAGGGTGAGATTTACCTGTATTCAGTTGCTTAACTGTATTAGGCTTAGACTTGCGTGTTTTATTTTATTTTGCTCGGTAACTTACTTTGTTCTGTCTGTTATTACTTGAAACCACTTAATAAAATCACTTTTGTTTATTAGTAAACCCAGAGGGGGAGCAAACAGCTGTGCATATCTCTCTATCAGTGTTATAGAGGATGGACAATTTATGAGTTTACCCTGTATAAGGTTTATACACAGAGTAAAACAGATTTATTTGGAGTTTGGATCCCATTGGGAGCTAGGTGCTGGAGAGAGATGACCTGCTGAGCAGTTTTTGGTTAAAGTCTGCAGCTCTGGGGGCGTGGACCAGACCTGGGTCTGTGTTACAACCGGCTAGTGTGTCTGGCTCAACAAGGCAGGGTTCTGGAATCCCAAACTGGCAGGGAGGCTCAGAGGTAGTTTCAGCACAACCAGGGCCGGCTCTAGGCACCAGCCCTCCAAGCACGTGCTTGGGGCAGCACCTGGAGGGGGGCGGCGCTCACCCAGGGAGAGCGGGGCCCCGGCTGGGCTTGCCGCCCTCCCCCTGGCGCTCCGGCCGGTCGGGGAGAGCAGGGCCGCGGCTGGGCTCGGCGCCCTCCCCTGCCGCGCTCCCCGCTGGGGGGCGGGGGAGGCTTTTTTGCCTGGGGCGGCAAAAAAGCCAGAGCCGGCCCTGAGCACGACCCAAGGGGGTCTCTGTGACCGAACCCATCACAAGCTGGTCAGAAATTTTTGTGGAAACTGAAATTTTTCATATCATGTCATGTCATATATTCTGCACTACTACCATACGTCACTATAGTCAAATATTTTCTTTTCTTTTTAAAATCATTAAGGACAGCTGCTACTTAGTAATGATTGAAATATCTGTTCTTATTTTCTAGATGGAAGTATCTCCTGCTTGTGTGTCAATGAAATAGTTTGACACTTTGAACAAGAAAATAAGATAAACACTCAGTGTAGTAATTAGAGGAGCAGCTGTCTTCAACAGCCTTGCGTGGAATGACTTGGTGTCGGTAAATGAACTAATTGGGGCTGTTGTCATGGATGTGTGCACTGCTACTGAGAGGGTACTACTGCCTCCAGCCATAAAGTTTTGGCAACATGCAGGAGATTATTAATAGCTTTGAATGCTTGGAATTCCCACATCATATCAGGGCCTTTGATGGGACCCACGTGTCTATTATTTGCTGTCATCTTTTCCCACTACCCCGTTGGAACTCATCAACAGGAACGGGTATTTCTCCAGAGTTATGCACGGCCTGGTAGATTATCAAGGTAGATTTATTAACATTAATGTGGGCTAGTCTGGATAGGTCCATGATGCCAGGATTTTTAGAATCTCGTCGCTGTTTTATGCAATGAAAATGGAACTTTTCTTCCCACTATAGATGTTAACAGTGTTGTGCTTCCAGTTGTTATTCTGGGAGAGACAGGTTATTTTCTACTTATCTGGCTTACAAAGCCTTTTACTGGACACTTGGACAGGAGAAAGGAACTGCTTAACTGTTACGAATAGTTGCAGAGTAACTATGGAGTGTGCATTTGGAAGACTGAAAGGAAGGTGAAGATGTTTCATAAAAACAAGGCTAGAGGTTTCTGAGAAATGTCTGTCTTGTGTTATAGGTGCTTGTTGTGTTTGCACAACATCTGGGCAAGTAAGAGAGAGAATATCATGGAGGCACAGAGACTTTCAGAATGTTATGAACAGCCAGACAGGGTATCTGTATCAAATGTCCCTACAGGCCAGGGAAGTGTTATGATCAACACTCTGAGAGCAGGGTGTAGGGAAGGAAAAGGAATGTAGTTTAATGAATTAAATGGACTCAAATTAATACAGTGTAAAGGATACGCTTTGTGAATTGATTTTATAAGGAGTTATTAGGGAGAGCTGCATCCTAATGAAATTTGTCAACAGTGTGCAATTGTAAATAATTCAAAAACTTTCCTGATGACACAGTGCAAACGTAAAACAATTAAAATGGTGCAGAAACAGCCAATGTGCAGAACAAACCCATCTTTGTGCAGCTGGGGTCACAAAAAGCTGTAAGTGGGATTGTACCTGTTCTTCCCTGGGGGGCAAGGGGATGACATGGAAACTGTCTTTCCCTTGCACTTTAGGGTATGAAAAGGGGCTCACAGTATCCTGTGTTCTCTACAGGCTTCAGGACAGGGTTAGGTTGGGATGTTATATATCAGGGATTGGCAACCTTTGGCCCGCGGCCCGCCAGGGTAAGGCCCCTGGCAGGCCGGGCTGGTTTGTTTACCTGCTGCGTTGACAGGTTTGGCCGATCGCAGCTCCCACTGGCCGCAATTCGCCGCTCCAGGCCAATGGGGGCTGCGGGAAGGGCGGCCAGCACATCCCTCAGCCCGCACCGCTTCCCGC
>NC_048301.1:29418391-29456923 GCF_013100865.1 Trachemys scripta elegans
ACGGTTTGTTTACCTGCCATGTCCACAGGTTCGGCCGATCGCGGCTCCCACTGGCTGCGCAGGCCAATGTGGGCTGCGGGAAGCGGCGTGGGCCGAGGGGTGTGCTGGCCGCCCTTCCCGCAGCCCCCATTGGCCTGGAGCGGCGAACTGTGGCCAGTGGGAGCTGCGATTGGCCGCATCTGCAGACGCGGCAGGTAAACAAACCAGCCCAGCCCGCCATGGGCTTTCCCTGAACAAGCAGCGGACTGGCTTTGAGAACCATTCCTTTGAGCACACATTCCTTTGTTTGAGACGGACTTGTTCACGAATCTCAATTTGGAACATGTGTTAATAACACCATACAGTGGAATCTTAGAACTTCACATACAATGTTGCTACACATATTTTATCAGGACAATAATGATCAGCAAATTATGAGTTTTCAAATTACACCTTACAAGGCATACTTTATACAAAGATTTTTACAACAGTGCGTAGGGTGTGAATGCAGAGGTATGTACGGTCATAATGTGTTTGTCTTGTTTGTCTTTTCCATGTTTGTCTCTTCCATGTGGCCTCCATACTGCACAGCGCTGCATAAAGGTGGGAGGAAGAGATGGTTGAGGGATAGGGAACATGAAGCAACATGAGGATGTGGGGGACAGCACATTTGGTCTATGGATGTGAGAATACATATATTTTTGGAGGGGGGAACCTGCTTTTAACCATTTAACTTTTCTGCTTGGATGCCATTTTGAGCATACTGTGGGAGCTGGAAAAAAGCCAAGTAAACAGAGAATTAGGGGTATTGCATAAGGATGGATATGTCCACCCTCCACAGCACAACTGGTACCTGGGAAAAAAGCTTCTAAATCCCCCAAATTAGGCACTAATGGGACAGTATTTAATACTTACTGAATGAGATTCCTGCTACAGCACTGTCACTCTGAGTCTGTGGCTACATCTTAGGCGGTGTCTCCCGAGGCACCTCCAGATGAGTCTGAGGGTGGCTATAAGATCTGAAGAGATCTTGGCTGTTGCTCTTGGTCAGGGGCAGTGGTTACCTATGTTGTTTTCAAAGACACATTTGCCTCATTGTGGGCAGTAGGCAAACAAATCCTTGGGTTTTGTGGTGGCCTCTCAGGCAAAAATCCAGTTCAGCTCCTCATAGTAGCTCACGTACTGACAGCATTACCAGATGTCTTGTTTTTTGTCTTTGGCACATGAACCTTATAGTGATATAACTCATTCTGTAGTGTCTATGTCTCTTCCAAAAATGGATGAATTAGAGCATGATAAGATGCCAGATAAGATCATTTGTAAGTGGAAGCAAGGGAGTTTATGTTGAAAAAACTAAATATTCCCCCCAAACCCCTCAAACCCTTCCCTGTATGGACATGGTCTACAAGTTGTATCAATTTAACTATTTCAGGGGGGAAAAAATCACCCCATAACCAAAAATAATTAAATCAGTACAAAAACTGTGTAGACCAGGCCTCAGTCTATAGTGAGACCCAATATGCAGCGTGTGTCACTTGGGTTCTTCAGAGCTTGAGAGGAAACTGCAGTGTCTCAAGGCATAAGTAGATCCATGAGTGGTACCATTTTAGCTAGACTGGTATAGCAAATCCACCCCTCCTCCCCAGAGCTTCTCTCCCTTTCTTTGGACTTAAACATCTGCAATATAAAGCCTATGGGTTATACAGGCTGTGGTCCCTCAAAGACTTTTCAGAGAAACTAGAGACCAGCTTCCACCCCTAAGAACTGATTGCCATCCATTGTATTTTCAAGGCTGTCTTCTCAAGGAAATGGGTTCAGAAACTTACTCTTTGTTTTTAGACAACAGCTGAGAGTCTCCTTCAGATTTCTTAGTTTCACAAATTAGGAAGAGTGGTGGCTTCCAGAGGCCAGCTACAAATTCACTGGTCTCAGTCCCATTCCACTAGACCCTTGTGACTTGAAAATAAATAAAAATTGACATTTTATTTTATTCTAGCCGTTGTATGAAATCAAAGGTCTTTTAAATAACATAAAATAATAATGAAAAAGCAAGACTATTAGCAACGAAGATCATGCCATCGCCTTCTTTCCATTCGTTACAAAAGAACATATTATGAACTTTGCCTGTTGCTAAGGGATAGTTGAGGAAAAAATTCTTAAGTCAACAGGCCAAACTCCCATGGTGCATTTGAATACAAGCCTATTGAAATGAATGGAGATGCACCTGCTTATTCCTGGGCTAATTTCAATGGCATTTCAGCCACTTGCACCACACATGGATTTGAGCCAGTCAGTGCAGAATTGGCGTGTGTTCATGTATTTGTTGAATGTGATAGGAGGAGTGGCAGGCGTAAAGATCCACAGCTAGCTTGCTTACCTGTTAGACTGCCTGAGGGTTAACGAACAAGTGCAGAGGGGACCAACTGAGCCACCTGGTTGGCCAAACTGCCCAATGGGCAGAGCTGTTCTTAAGACCAGCAGCAAGTGCTGGATGCTTAAAGTGTTCACCTGTGGCTGTGTTAGCTTCTGCTCCTGCCTTGTTCTAGCTTGGAGCCTGCCCTGCTCCTGCCTTCTTATAGCCAGAGTCAAGATGAAAGGGAAGATTGTTGTGATTTCCTCAAGAGGCCATGATTTTAATTGTCCCAAGCTCTTAGTCAGCATGAAGCACCTCATAATCCACACCTCACAGCAGTGGGCCATGAGCAAGTCAACCTGATATTAAAATGTGTTCCCAATCAGGAACTGGATACACATTATCTAGGGGCTCCATCTGGCCTCAGGTGGGGCAATGTTGCCTGAACTGGCTCTGCAAGGTAAACAGAGTGTTGTAATGTATTTAGCAACTGATAATGCAGCAATGTACAGAGGAGGAAACAAATTCCTTGGCTATGAATTTATTGAATGATTAGATCCAGGGAACAGGCAATTTACAAGGAAGGAATTTCCCAGGTTTCTCATTCCCATGATTAAATCACTGAACTGACTTACTTCTTACTATTTAACTCCTATTATTAGGAATTGTCCTCCCATGTACCTGTGAAGTAATCTCCAAACAGAAAAGAAAGCAAAACAAAGAGTGAAGTGTAAATAGTGACAAGAAATTGTATTTTTTATTATTCTGCAGATACTTTACTACCAAATGAAGTACTTATTATAAGTAGTGACTACTTCCTATAGTAAGCACTAGATCAGACCCTAAAATGTTATGAGTAACATAGACAACGTTTAAGTACACCGTGTGATTTTGTTATTGTTATCGTCGTTGACAATATCTTTTAAAAATTACACTACAGTGAATATGATTAATTTCCTAAACTGAACTACACACCATTCAACAATCAGTTAAGCAATAAGAGTTAGTAGTATGAATCCATTTTCTTTGTTTGTTTCAAATCTCATGCAATCCTAAATGCAAACTCTGACTAGGACTCTTAAACATATGCAAAGGTCAAATGCTTCTCCAGAGATCTCCCCTAGCCTGCAACCCTTTTCTCTGTACCTCCCCGTGCTTGTTCAGCAGTAGCCTCTTCTTTTTCCCGTCACACAATCTTGTCCATTGGTGCAAGAGTTCTATAGCTCCTTTGCTTCTGTTTTTATAGGGACTGCAAATGCTCAATACCTCTGAAAACCGGGCCTCTGATGTCTGGAACAAAATTCTTGCATCTTTCTGCCTCAGCAGTTCTCCACCTGTTTTCCGAATCAGAATGAAAAACCTAAATTTCTCATGGGAAGGAAATTCCCAAAAAATTTCTATTGGGAAAATTTACACATTTTGTTTCAATAATGTCAAAACATTCTAATATATTATATAATTTAACACACAAATACCATACAAGCAGAAAATGAATGAATTGAAACAAAGTTGAAACAAAACACTGTGGCATTATCAAAGAGAAACAAGAAAGTAGAAATGCCTTGTTTTGATTTTTTGTCCTGTTACCAATTTCACCAAAATGGAGGTTTGCACAAAGTGTTTTGATTTCAGTTAAACTGCATTTTCCTAAACTAAACTGTTCTGCTGAAAAAACGTTGACCAACTCTATTTATAACCATTTAAAAAAAATTTAAAATTAATGGAGGTATCCCATCTCCTAGAACTGGAAGGGACCTTGAAAGGTCATTAAGTTCAGCCCCCTGGCTTCACTAGCAGGACCAAGTACTGATTTTGCCCCAGATCCCTAAGTGGCCCCCTCAAGGATTGAACTCACAACCCTGGGTTTAGCAGGCCAATGCTCAAACCACTGAGCTAACTATGAATTAACTTTGCCAAATGCTTGGGGTTATCATTTACATGAAAGATGTTCTTAAAAAATAGAAGTTATAGAATATTAAGGGAGTGGAAGAACACTTCAGATTGCTGACTTGTAGCTGAGTGAAAGGGATATACTCTCATTCTCCTTTTGCAGTATTTGAGGTAGAAATATTATTATAATATACATTTTTCAAAAGTGCAAGCAGAGGGTATTTCCACTCTGCTCTGGATATTCCACACCCTGCATAAGGTCAAACATCTCCTTTGTTTACGGTTTGTTGGAATTTGACTTTATCATTGGCATTAACAACAGCAGATCGTAAAACAGCCTGTGCTACTCCTGGGGGAATTCTGTGTCACTGTGCAAAAAAGAATTTTGCAGAAATTAATGTTGGGTGCGCAGAATTTTCTTTTCCCCCCACAGAAATGGGCTGCAGAGATGTTGGCTGCCATGAGGGGCCACTAGACCCGGTAGAGCACAGCTCACAAATAGAAGACAAGGCTGGGGAGGGAACTGGAGGGTTCCCAGCATGCCCTGAAGGAAGGAGGCAGTGGTGCAAGCCTGGGACCCAGCATCAGGTTGTTTCTCCCTCTGGATCCTTGGTCCCTGTGGGGTAAGGGGTGTGAGTGTCTGGGCCGTGGGAGGAGGGGGTGTGAGTTTATGGTCTGGGTGTGTGTGGCTGGGCTCTGGTGGGAGGGGGTGTGAGTGTCTGGGCTGGGGGGGCGTGGCTGGGCTCTGGGGGGGTAGGTGGTGTGAGTGTCTGCCCCCCCAGCTGGACTCTGGGGGGGAGGGGGCAGAGAAACAGGAACTGGGTTGTCAGAGGGGTTTCTTTAACACTACTCCTGAGGGACATTTTCTGTGTGTCTGTATTGTTACAGACATACTTGCTGACAGGTATTTTGAAATAAATTACCAATTGAAACTGGCATGATTATATAGTGTTATTTTGACAAATACAGTTGCAGAATTTTAAAACATTTTGTGCAGAATTATAATTTTTTTGGCACAGAATTTTTAATTTTTTTGTGCAGAATACCCCCAGGAGTATTTTGCCTTCAACCCAGCCCAAGCCAGGCACAGTTTCAGTTTCCTAAGACTTTTCTGTTTCTACTTCTTGTTCCCTCTGAATAGAGGCTCATACCTACCTTTCTTCTAGCCTGGTGCAGTTAATAAGCCACACTCGTTATGGCTGCAATGAGTCAGCAGAGTTTACTCAACAACTTTAAGAGCCCTCTTAATCTAGTTTTACAGAGCATGTCACCGAAAAAGGGGTGTAGATCCTGCCAACTTGTCACAGAAAGAAATAAAACAATTTTTATAAAAACTAGTTACGCAAATATCCGTAGTGTCACGTTTTCCATCCTCAATGAGAAAAACATGTGTTTTTTGGTTTAGATGATGGTTTTTTTTTTCAGATTAAGGGACAAAATAAAGAGGGAAACTTTGTATTTGCTCTGTGAGAGCTCACTGTGATTCAGTCTGAAATATTCTGCATCTGAATTAAAATACAAAATGACAGGTGTCTCTATATTTAAAGCTGCGGAACATAGAAAAAGAATGACAACTAGAACTGGTTGGCAAATTATTTTTTCCCCTCTGCCAACAAATTTAAATAAAAAAAGTTTTTGTCAAACATTTTCTTCAACATTGTTCAGGTTTTTGTTGACCACTGACAAATTTGGGGTCTTTGATTTTTTTCAATGAAAACTCATTTTTTAAAACTATTTTTTGTTTCTAAAAAATTCCTGTTTAGTCCAAAAATAATTTGTGTTTAAAAAAAAAAAGGTAGTTTTTCTGACCAGCTCAATTGACAACTTCTCTTCCTAGGGGCTCTAGGACCCTGTGTAGTGGGAGGGTCCCAAAGCTCAGGCTGCAGCCCAAGTTCAAATGTCTACACAGCAATGAAGAAGACTCTTAGCCTGAATCAGAGGGCTCAGGCCAGTTGCAGGTTTTTAATTGCGCTGTAGACATACCCTTCATGTTCCATACACCATACTTGCAATGACATGCACACTGAACGATCCCTGCACCCACTATTGATTTCAGTGGTAGTGGTGGTGATGGGGTGTGGGGTCTGGGCAGGCATGAACCCACACAGAGCTCCATTGAAGCATTGGGGCCTTAGCTACTACTGCATTTAGAAAACTGGTACAAGGGACAGCATTCAAACTGAAGATGTGATAGGAGGGCTTTCCCTGCCTCTACTGAGGCTTGTTCCTATATTTGTCTAACTTCAGTCTGTTCTCAGGCCCACAAAAACACCCCCAAAACTAATCAGGGACTTCCTATGACTGTGTTACACAGGAGGTCAGACTAGACAACCATTTTGGCGCAGTAATCTATGAAAATCTCAGATGCTGCTGCATCCAGGGAAGGTGTAACTGGAAATACAACATTGAATAGAATAAAAGGGGGGAGACTGTGATGCTCTTAATCTCCAGTCTTGTCTGAAATCACTTTAAGTACAGGGAATATTATCTTCCTGGCTTAAAAGGAAATATATGTGATGTCCATGTTTTCTTCTTCTTTCAAATGGCAAATCTTGGGAGCAGGGGCAAGAAGATGAGGCAGGGGATCAGCTGAAGGGAACATCTCAGGTTTTTCATTTTCAATCAAAGTCAGGTGATGGTGAGTGGCCGGGGGATCATCCCTCTCAGCCCTACTGCTCAGTGGTCTTTGCTGGGGTAGCTTGTATCCCTGGCTCATAAAGATTGAATAACTCTGATCTATATTTCTGCAGAAGAGCAGGATTTTGCCTTTCAGATGCCCGCAGTTACATTGAATGGAAGGTAGGAAAGGCAGCTTTTCGGTGTGTGTGTGTCTATGTGTGAAGGGGGACTCCCTACCCCCCAGTCCTCTTCTCTCCCCTCCCCGGGGCTTCATATCCTCCCCTTTTACAAATGACTCCTCGTTTAACACTGGAAAACCATACTTTTCAAACCCCATTCTCCACCAGGCCCCAGGAGAGAACACTAGTCTGGCACGACCAGCCCTAAAAGCGGGGGAAGGGGAGGCTGTGTGTGCTGTCTCTTTAAGGAGCTGCAGCCCACTGCTGCCCCCTGCAGGTCCAGCCGCAGCAGTTTTTCCTTGCCAGGGTCAGTCTGGGCAGGTTGCTGCTGCGCGGCAGAGACGCGGGGACTAGGTAGGGCAGCCGGGTGCCGGCCGGCCCGGGCTGCTGCTCGCAAGCTCTCCTTCGGGCAGGAGGCGCAGCCCCCGGGAGGGTGTGTCCTTGCTCGCCCACCCTCCTGCTCTGGGGGTGGAGGGAGGAGGAACCAGCAGCGGCAGGAGGAAGTGGAGGCGGCTCGGAATAGCGGGCAAATGGAGACGTGAGAGGCGGCAGCAGCAGCAGCGGGGGAAGGAAGCGAGCTGGTCTCCGGATCCCCGGGCGTGCAGCCCGACGGCCACTGGGGCTCGCCTCGGCAGCCTGGGGCAGAGGCTTGCTCGGGGCTCCGCTGCTGCCTGGGGGGTGCTGCTCGGAGAGCCGCGGCGTTGTGCCTGCTCTGCGGGCTGCTCCATTGGCGCACGGAGGAGGATTTCAGAAGGTAGAAGCTTCCCCTCCACCAGAGGCACCTTCCCTCCCAGCCTCTCCGCTTTCCCTTTCCTGGGAGGGCCTGCAAGTTACTGCTGCTCAGAGAGCCTGGACCCTGCCCGAGCTAGCCAAGCACGGGTCTGTCGGGAATATTGCTAGCGGCTTCCGAGACAGCATCTGATTTTGTTGTTGTTGTAAGTCTCTGCTTTAAAACTCAAGTGCATATGAAATATTAAAGCCCCTCCCCTGGATTTTCCCGTTTTGCCTATCTCAGAGTTCTTTGCACCCCAAGGACTGAATGACTTCCCTCTAGAGACTTCTTTTTGGGGGGAGGAGGCACCGAGTACCAAGCTGCTGCATCTTGTGTACAAGGCATTTCTCTTTCCTCCTTTAAAAATAACCCCCACCCCCACTCCGCTGGAGGGTAAGGGAAGATGCAGACCTTTCTGAAAGGGAAAAGAGTTGGTTATTGGCTGAGTGAAAAGAAGATCAAGAAGCTGAATTTTCAGGCCTTTGCAGAGCTCTGCAGGTAAGGAACAAATCCTGGCGAGCTATAAGGGGGGGGGGGGAGGGGAATCAACCTCCTCTGTCTCACTAGAACTTGACAGTCTGTCTCCCCCCTCCCCCCAAAGTACATTTGACATTGTGGGCCTTCAGCCGCATCTCTGGTTATCAAATTAACATGCAATTATGATATAGTATTGCTTAAGAGCAGGGTGACTGCTGCTTGGAAATTGAGTCATAAATTTTAACAGCCTGGATCTAGGATTGTCATGGAAGCAATGCCTGGCATAGTGGTGATGTGAAAGCATGCTATTGACTTGCGGTTTCATTATGGGCAGGGGCAAAAAAGAAGTTTGGTAGCCAGGCTGCATTAAGTTGACCTTTACTATGACTGGTGTAAAAAGGTTTTCTTTAATGTTGTTTGTTATTTCCTCTACATTGCATACAAGAAGTAAGAAATCTTAAACTGTCCATGGTGTCAGTTTCCCCTGGGCTGGAAGTAGCCTGGCAGAATGGAACTGATACCCAGGCATCCATGTACCATTCTTTTGGGGAAGCGAGGAGTAGTGTACATTAACAGTCTTCTTGGCAGACTGCATGCATGACTTCCACCCCCTACCTATTCAGTATCCCTTGACCCCAAACCTGGTTTTCTGGATCTTGATCTGAAGTCTCGCTGCTTCCCTTTTTCATATGCATGGTACTGGTGCTATGGCTTTTACCATAGTATGTTGCAAACTTCTGAGAAACTCGAGTTTGAACTGTGGTTTTGTGTGTTTGAGTGCGGATGAGACATAGTCATGCTCTGTGACTGGCGTACATTTCTATTTGCACATCCCTCCTTGAGCTCTCCTGTTTTCATGATAAAATAATCCAAATCAGACTTTTTAAAGAATTTGATGGGATTCAAAAGAGGAGCATGATGGCTCCTGTTAATAAATTTCAAGTGGGTGGCTGGTTAACTTTCTGGGTGTCATATCACAAAATATTGGGATTTTAGAATATTTTCAGTCCCTGTGTAAGATTTTAATTTCCCAGGGATGCTTAGGGGATTTCTGCATTAATGTAAATGCCTGTATTCACCTCCATTGGTGGGATGTTAGACTTTTACTACAGGTTACTCTTTCATTTTTACAGCTACTATTACATGTAGTTACAAGGACACATGCTATATTGCTTAATAGAATTTGTTGTTAATTTGATTCTGTGAGTGAACTAAGAGTAAATGTCAGATAAGAGTTTTCAACTAACTGGCAAATGTGAACTATCAGAGTCATTTATTAGACTTTTTCCAATTTTAAAGTAGCTCTCTTATTTAACTACTGTTCCTAAATCTACTCCGTTTATACACACACACACACTTTTAAAATTTGGTATCATCTACTATGAAATACATATTATTAAGAGGTTTCAGGGTAGCAGTCGTTTTAGTCTGTATCCGCAAAAAGAACAGGAGGACTTGTGGCACCTTAGAGACTAACAAATTTATTAGAGCATAAGCTTTCGTGGGCTACTAAGAGTATATTATTAAGAGTCTTCTCTTTTCTTAAAGTTGTTTGGCCAACGTCACTTACGATTAAGGAACTTTCACCACAGGTTCTTTCTGTAAAGATGAAGGGGAAAATGGAAAAGCAATTTAACCAAATGACAGAAAAGTGTCAGTTTGTGTTCTGGTCACTTTGTATTCTATTAAAATTCACAGAAATAAGATTTTGGGTAAATTCACTATATGTAAATAGATCACAAGTTCCAATTTAATATATAATTTCCCTTTTTGGTCATACAAACAAACTGCTTTATTAATGACTGATGCTGAGGCTTAGCCCTGCCTAACTGACTTTCTGATTCATTTTGGTGCTGTACACTTTTTCCTGTGCTTATAAAAGGATCTGATGGCTAGTGTACATCAGATTTCATAACCTAAAACTAATAGGGCTATTATGTTAGACTCAAAACAAACGCAGATTCTACTCTATTTCCTAGTGCCTGCTACCCAGCATTCTGAGTCCTCTGTGTAGGAATCAAGTTTCTCTGCCCCCCTCCCCTCTTCTCCTCAAACCTTTTTGTTTCTCTTTCTGACTGACTTGTAAGTTTTCATTTTTCCACATAGCACACTTGTATTACTGTATTACGTAACACTGCTCTATAATTTCCACACTTACTGCACAATTATGTTAATGGGTGTTACTGGCACTGAAATGCACATTGGTCCAGAGTCTCAGAGTACAGCTGCTGAAAGGTGGTTTAGCTAAACTGTTTTTAAAAACTGGCCCATCTGTTTTTTGCCTTGTCTGCGCTAGTGCTCCAACTCCTTTTTAAAACCAGTTAATATTTCTGGATGGATTTCCCCGGTTTAGACAAGGCCTAGTTGAGGAAGGGTGGCTCAATGAATAAGATGCTAGGCTGTGAATTGGGAAGATCTGCATTCTATTCCCTCTTCTACCAGAGACTTCCTGTGAGATTTTTTTTTTTGGCAAGTCACTTAGGGCAGGTCTTCACTACGGGGGGGGGGGGGGGGGGGTCGATTTAAGATACGCAAATTCAGCTACGCGAATAGTGTAGCTGAATTCGACGTATCGGAGCCGACTTACCCTGCTGTGAGGACGGCGGCAAAATCGACCTCCGCGGCTCCCCGTCGACGGCGCTTATTCCTACCTCTGCTGGTGGAGTAAGCGCGTCGATTCAGGGATCGATTGTCGCGTGCCGACGAGACGCGATAATTCGATCCCTGAGAAATCGATTTCTACCCGCCGATTCAGGCGGGTAGTGTAGACCTAGCCTTAGTCTCTCTCTACCTCCATTCTCCATGTGTAAAATGGGATAGCAAGAAGGCTGTACCTCATGGGGTATTGAGGACGTACACAATAAAGAATTGTGATGTACTTGGATACTGTGGTAATGGGGGGCCATATCAGTACTATAGATCAATATGGGCCTTATCCTGAGATGAGTTCCATGTGCTCTGCACCCTTGAAATTAATGGGGAGTTTCAGGCATCTACAAAGGCCTCTTTCCCAAAGGAAAATGAGGGCTTTCACAGAGAGCTGGGGTGTTTAGCATCAGAAAGTGAGCCATGCATTGAGGACAGTAGTTAGGCACCAGGAGTCCCAGAACTTCCACCCAAACCAGGCTAAGTGGCGAGAACGTAATAGCAAACTAGCTGTGGATCTGTCTGAGGGTGTACTCAGTGGCATGGTAGATCTTGTTACTCTGCATGCCAAGTCACATTTGTGCATTTCAGTGTCCCGATGATGAGAGTAAGAGCGCTTGGTGCTGCTCTTCTCTTTCCACAAAAGAGGAAAGTGGATGAGAGAAGTTGTGCTTCTCGCATAGTAATTGTGAGAATCAATTTATGCCAGTTTCCACCAACATAAGAAAACGTAAATGAGGGATTCCACAGAAACTCCACTTGCTGAACACCAGTTGCAACAACCCCTTGTGTGAACAAACCAAACTGCTTTCCTGCTAAGAAATCTGTGTGACAAGTCAGCCACTGATTGACAAATATGAAAAAATGAAGGCACTAGATCTTGTTTGGAGCCTCTAGGTGCTATAGTAATACCAATAATAACTAACGGTCTCCAGGCTGTGGATTTTTGATTAGTGTAGACAATGTCAGAAGTGTTCCTCCACTGAACCAATCCATTTTTCTATAGAAAACCACATGGATAAGATTTCATTATTAGGATTCCACACAAAGGGGACATTCTTTTCATTATCTTGAGTGTTTGAGTAGGTCCTCCTACAGTGCATGTGTCACTTGTACTTCAGGCCATAGAAACTGGTTTCACTGGTCATCTAGCATGTTTTTGTTGCTTTAGGGTAAGAATATTTTTATGGGACTAGAAAATAACAGTGGTGAGTTAGAGCATTGCACATGTACATATTTCCCCTCTTCTCCCCCATACTCTGCTGTACCTGTGGTGCCTTTTTTTGTTTTTTCTCTTCAGGTAGCTGAACTGTGTGAGTCCACTTGGCTCATTGTGTTTTCTTAAGCCACAATTACCCTTTCTCTCCAGTTCTTACAGCCTGGTTTCTGTGATCTGTGGAATTTAGCTGCCCTTTGTGCAGTTAAACCTCCCTAGTAGCATTTTATAAGCTACCAGTCTTAGCAAACCAGCATCATAAAACAGGGGTAAACACTACTGTCAGAGCTATAGATAGGGGTGTTTTTTTTATGTTCTGAACTTTTATTTGTGTTTCCTGTGTTTACTGGACTAAGCATAAGAGGCCAAATATGAGATTTGATACAGAGATTTAGGAATAATTTTGATCCGAGAATATTAAATTAAGCATATTCTTTGTATAGCAAACCATTAAGTATATTGCATGTTTTTCCAGGAAGAACTCGGAATTTTCTTTAACCTCAGCTCCCCACAAAAAACTAAATACTGATTTTGTTAAATGCATGGCTTGTGCCAGTTTGCTTTAAAGACTGTAGAAATAGGGTGACCAGATAGTAAATGTGAAAAATCGGGACAGGGGGTGGGGGGTAATTGGCACCTATATAAGAAAAAGCCCCAAATATTGGGACTGTCCCTATAAAATGGGGACAGCTGGTCACCCTATGTAGAAACTATAAAAATTAAACATAGGCATGCTGGTCAATAGCTCCAATTGTTACCTACACTGGTGTGCAATATTATATCACAAGAAGTCAATGGACAATAGAGGAGAATAAAGCTTCTTTGTCTGCAATTCTCACCAATAGCTGCAAGCCGTCAGGTGTTAGAAATTATACCGAAGGTAGGAGTGAACTACTGATGACCTTTCGGAGGCATGGGGGTTCAATGCTCCTTCTTACTGCAGGAGTGACCTTTCTTCTAGTCATGGAGAGACGGAGGTGTAGTGCCTCTTGAAACCACTGTGAACACTGGCCACAAGGAAGTGAGGGGGTCATCTTCCTCCACCCCCAAAGAAAGTTTGCAGTGTGTTTGCTTCATTCTAGGATCCTAACTACTCCCTAGGATCACAGAGCACAGCCACTGGGCTGCGGGAGTGGCTCAAATAATCAATATTTTCATTACATGCCTGTGTTTAGTGGACTAACAGTAATTTACCTTAGATTAAGGAGCCAAGAGTCCTTTTCCTGGTACATCTTTTTTCCACAAAGCAGTTTGATTTGGGATGATAACAAATCTGGCCTTTTTATATTGCAGAAGGTTCCTGAAAAGTAGTTCCTAGTATGTGCATATGTTAATTCCTGCATCTCTGCTTCCAATTTTGTTGGCTCCTTACTAATTCAGAAATCAACACTCTTGACTTTGGGGAGGGTTTAAATGTAAGCAATAATCTGTGAGACAGAGGTTTGATCTAAGGTGAGATTTTAGGGCTGGTGTAGTTACAAGAAAACCCTGGAAAGTTAAGTGTTTGAACTGCACATTAGGAGAATGAAGATTGATACTGTACATTCTGTGATACAGTCCAGATAACATGCTGTTCCTCTGAAAACTTGACGGTTTCCTTTTAAGATGACACTGAACATATCCCAGTGAAACAGTGGAGCAAGGCATCTGAAATGCAGATGTAGAAAAAATAAGCACCTGGCTTGGATGCATCCAGTCTATCGCTATGTGAAACAAGCATTCTTCTATTGGTACATATTTCTTCTTATCCCCTTTATTTTTCATTCATAAATCCAGTAATCCACAATAATGGTTCTATTTGTGTGGCTGGCATTTTGCCCTCTACCTGATCAGATGTAATAGTTAGCACTTTTATAGTGTCTGATAGCTTCAAATTACTATACAAACTTTAGCTAGTCTTCATAGCACTCTAAGTAGTAGTATCCCCATTTTACAGCAGAGGAAAACATATTAAAGTGTGTGGTGGTTCTCTTAAGAGTCTCTCTCAAAATGACAGTTTTAGGCTTCCATTTTTGAGATTGCTGTAACTTCAGGTTCAATTTCCTCATCTTGCAAGTTAAAAGGTATTTATTCCTCCTCTGGTAGATGAAAGTCAAGCTGTGTTCTTGGCTCATGTGGGAGCACCAGTAGTAATGGTTTGGAACTGAATGAATGATTCCTGTGAAGTGAGTCAAAACCGAATCCAGCTTGCTTTCCCATAGCCATGTTGGCTCTGCAGAGGTAACAGGTAGTCAGTTTATTGAGATCAGTAAAATTGGCAGCTGTGACTTTGAAGGCCCTTGGGATCTGATCTATAAAGTGAGAAGGTGACACTTTTCTGGTCGTAACTGCACATTTAACTGAGTCATTGGCAGAAACGGATCTAGAGCTTGGAAGCAGGGTCAACTCACACAAAGGTGCTGAATTTCACCCCAGGAGGGACAAGTTGAAATGATGGTTTGATCTTTATTGATCTAGTGCCGCATAGGTAAGAGTACCACTTGATCCATGCTGACTTCTGAATTGGTAACTTGAAAGCCCTCAGGGAACTTGGATGTCTCCCCCTTTTATTACAGCCCCAGCTACCCCCCTCCTGTTCAACAAGAAAGCTCCTTCCACTGTTTCCCAAACACACACCAGTTCTGCACACTCATCCTGGTCCTGTTCCCCATGCATTCCCTTGTGGCACTGAACCCCTCCTGCTCCAGCTGGCAAACAAGAGTTTGGGACAGGTGGGGCTGGGGGTGGAGGATAGGAGAAGTTGGAACACTATGCTTGCCCTTGCAGCTGGTATGTTCCAATGGACTGTGCCCAAGAACTCTAGGTCCCACACCTTTTCTCAGTCTATTAGACTATCTATGGTTTGGGGGGGGAGGAGGGGGGAAGGGAGTTGAAGTTGGGTTCCTTTGAAAGAGTGCTGTCAGGCTAAAAACCAATATTTTAAAGAGGCCTTACCTCTGCTGGACATTTGGGTGCTAAGCAACAAGAATATATCTTTTAAAATGTGTAAGAACAAGCGTTTCCTTCTCCAGTCTAGAAAAGTCATGTTAAAATGTCAATTTCTTAGTGAAAGTCTCCTTACTAATTATGCCCAGAGCATCTTGAAGATGATTTTTTTTTTTTTTTTTTTTTTTAAATAAGTGTGGACCATACTAAAGAATAATGAAGACCAGAAGCTATTTCTCTCTGGATCAATTTCACTCCATATGGAGCCCTTTGGATTTTGATGAGCAAGATCATTGTTACAAAGATGATGATGATTTAAACCTGTTATGTTACAATCTAATTAGTGAGCTGAAGTATAAGGCCTATATATACTACACCAGCGGTTCTCAACAGGGGGTCCGCAAACCCTTTCAGGGGCTCCACGGGGCCCTGCGACTAAAACCTAGGGTCCGAGCCTCAGCACCTCCTGCGAGTCAGGAGCTGGGGGGTTGAGGCCCCGATTCCTGGTGCCCCCTGCCCGGTTGAAGCCGGGAGCAGCAGGGCTGAATTCTGGAGCCCCGAGCCCCGGTGCTCCCCACAGGACAGAAGCCCTGAAGCCAGGGGCAGAGTTGGGTGGGGACACAGAGGTGTGTCTCCTCTCCCTCCCCCCCACACAACTACAGTGCAAGAGCAGGGCAGTACTGGGGCAGTTCCAACCCCCCCCCCCACCTTCTCTCCCCACCCCCTGGCCAGGTCGGAGTGGGGAAGCTAGAGCCAGGCAGTGTGGGACAGCTGCTGCTCTAGCTGGTACCTGGAGCAGGCGGCCGTAGCATTCCCTCGTCGCCTGCTGGTACAGGGGGTTGAAGCTGCTCCTCAGCTCCCAGCCCCATTTGCTCACGCAGGGGGTAAGAGCTGCCGGGGGGCGGACCTGGCTCCATGGCTGGCAGAGCCCTCGGAACAGGGACCGCAGGGGAGCCCTCCTGGCACACAGTCCCTAGCTACCCCTCATCCTGCACCTTGAGCTACCCCCTACCCACACACAGCCCCTAGCTATCCCTCTCCCTTCACTCTGAGCTCCCCCCCCGCCCGCACACAGCCCCTAGCTGCCTCCTCCCTGCTTGCACCCTGAGCTGCCCCCGCGTCCGCACACAGCCCCTAGCTATACCCCTGCCTGCACCCTGAGCTACTCCCTCTGTCCCCACACAGCCCTAGCTACCCCCTGTGACGGGTTGGATCACAGAAACCCCCTTGGGAGCTGCCCCCCAATGTGCAAAGACTACCCCTGCTTCTGTTTTCCCTGCCAGCTCAGGACTCCAGCACCCTGTCTTGCTGAGCCAGACACTCCCGTCTGGCTCCAGACACAGACCCAGGGTCTGAATCACTTGTCCCAAAGCTGCAAGTTTACCTGAAAACAGCTCGCAGTAGCGTGCTTGTCTTTAGCACTCAGATGCCCAACTCCCAATGGGGTCTAAACCCAGATAAATCCGTTTTACCCTGCATAAAGCTTATGCAGGGCAAACTCATAAATTGTTCGCCCTCTATAACACTGATAGAGAGATATGCACAGTTGTTTGCTCCCCCAGGTATTAATACATACTCTGAGTAAATTACTAAATAAAAAGTGATTTGATTAAATACAGACAGTAGGATTTAAGTGGTTCAAAGTAGTAACAGACAGAACAAAGTAAGTCACCAAGCAAAATAAAATAAAATGCGCAAATCTATGCCTAATCAAACTAAATACAGATAATCTCACCCTCAGAGAGGCTTCAGTAAGTTTTTCTCAGACTGGACATCTTCCAGGCCTGGGCACAATCCTTTCCCCTGGTACAGCTCTTGTTGCAGCTCAGGTGGTAGCTAGGGGATTCTTCATGATGGCTCCTCTCCTTCTCTGGTCTCTTCCCCCCTTTATATATCTTTTGCATAAGGCGGGAACTCTTTGTCTCTCTGGGTTTCCACCCCCCCCTCACTGGAAAAGCACCAGGTTAAAGATGGATTCCAGTTCAGGTGACATGATCACATGTCACTGCAAGACTTCATTACTCACTTGCCAGCACACACATATACAGGAAGACTCACAGGTAAATACAGCCATCTGCAGACAATGGGAGTCATCAAGATTCCAAACCATCATTAATGGTCCACACTTTACACAATTACAATAGGCCCTCAGAGTTACATTTTATATTTCTAGTTTTAGATACAAGAGTGGTACATTTATACAAATCAGATGATCATACTCAGTAGATTATAAGCTTTGTAATGATACCTTACAAGAGACCTTTTGCATGAGGCATTTCCCAGTTACTTACATTCACTTATTACCATATTTTCTCTAAAACTATCTCAGTTACATTTTATTGACTTCTTATCAAGTTTTTTATAAAACCATATAGACTGCACAACGTCACACCCCCCTCCCTGCACCCTGTGCTACCCCCCCGTCTGCACACAGCCCCTAGCTATACCACTGCCTGCACCCTGAGCTACCCTTCTGCCCATGCACAGCCCCTAGTTACCTCCTGTTTGCACCCTGAGCTATTTTCAAACTTTTTGAGCTGAGCCCCCTACCTTTTGCTTTATAATTTTTGGTTGTGTGTGCAGACCTCTCCCCCACCAACCCAGACAGGCGGGTGGAGCTGGCACTCCCTCTCCAGAGCCTGTCGTGCGGAGCTGGCTCAAGCCCCGCTGGCCCCTGTCCACCCAAAATAGAAGTCAAACTACACGTATGCTCAAGCCCCCGGCCCAGAGCCCCGAGTCTTTTCCCCTCCCCCCCCGACCCCGCTGGGCCCTGGAGTTTTTAATAGCATGTTGTGGGGGCCTCAGAAAGAAAAAGGTTGAGAACTGCTGTACTACACAACCTCACTTCCTAGAAAAGTGTTAGAATGGAGAGGCCAATGAGGTTGTAACATTGAGGTTTTTAATATTGACACTGTGTTCCTTTACCTTCAGTGGAAATGGTATTTGGCAACAGCTTTTTGATTTCATGTTGGCTCATAATTCCCCTGCCAGTTACAAACACCTCTGAAATTAAGAAGATTGGAGAGAGGGTGAGTGGAAAATTAACTACATCAGCTCTGATTTTTTTGAAGTCACTAGTGTCTAATGTTCCCAACTTGCTCTACGTATTTAACAAGCACTAAAATGGCAGAGCATATTGAGAATTGAATGACTTAGTGACTTATCCTTGGCAGTGGTTGGCCAGCAAGCTGTTGAGGTTGTGCAAAACTGGGATTAGCTGTGATGGATAGTGTGGTGGGTCCATTTTAGTCTGAAAACTAAAGGTATTTATGCATAAAAACACATGATATCAAATGCAGTGATAGCTAATTGTTAGCACCTTCCACTCAAGGATTTTAAAATGCTTTACACATGTTGGAGTAAACTTCACAGCAAAAATATTATGCCTGGTTGTGGGGCGAGAGACATGACTGAGACACAGAGAAGTTGATTCCAAGACACAGTATAGTTTAGGGCTTATCTACAAGGAGCAGCAACACGCAGTAGGGAGGGTATAATTTCTAAACCTCGCTAACGTGTTGTGTACTAATTGGTCCATATGGACCCTGCTAGTGTGCACTAAAAGTTCTCTAGAGTGCTTTAATGTGATATAACAGTACTACATTAAATAGTTCAGACACTTTTTTTTTTTTTTTTTTTTTTTTTTTTAAATTAAAAGAGTTCAGCATGGTAACGAAACTGCTGCATTTGAGTATATAATGATGTTTACTTCCTGCCTCACCTTGCTAAAGGTATCTGCAAGTTGAGATTATCAGTTAATAGCTAACTGAACAAATGGTGTGTGTGTGCGGAACAGCGTTGGACAGAAATGACAGTATCATAAGTGTTTGTTTGTAATTGGCCAACCTCATCCCAACCACAGTGATAAAATGCTTTGTGTCTCACTGTGCCACTCGTAAGTGACTTCTACTGTTACAAGAACTGATATCATAGTTCAGTTTATTCCTTATCTTTTCAGCATGGCCTCATTACAAGGGCATAAAGGGGCAAGTGTTCAGATGGGAAGGCCATGATATATAATCGGCTTCAGCACTATATAAGGAATATATTATGCAGCAATATATTAACAAATCCAGCAATTAGTACAATGATGACACTTAAGAAATATACTAGCTGCACTATTTTAAATGTTTGAGTGAGACTCTGTAGTATTTCTCTTTAACCTTTCTAGATTAAAACATATGAGATGTATGTAAATAATAATGGATCTTGCTCCTCCATTTGTTTGTATTGCAATAGCCCCTGGATGCCTCAGTCAGGGCCCCGCTGTACACGTACATAACAAAAAAAAACAGTCCCTGCTCCAAAGGTTTTACAATCTTAAAACCAATCCTGCAAGGGACCACTACATCCATGTGGAGGCCTGTTCAGGTTAGTGCAGCTCTGCATTGGTGCCGCAGTCTGTCTACCTGTTCACATTTGCAGGATCAGGGCCTAAGTGTATGACAAGAGAACACATGGCCACAACAAATAGATGGGGTGAGCGAGAGCGCAAAGTACTAGAAGCCTAGATGCTTTGGGATGTTTTGTAGGCATCATGGAGAGGTGAGAAATTTGAAAGATATCAGGTATGTTCTTGTCCCTTTTTAGTCTTGGTCCTTGGCCCTGCTATGATCTTTATTTTATTTATTTATTTATTTATTTATAAAGAAAATATATATTATTTTACAAGGAATTCTGAATTTGCTTCCATTTTGCAGGGTTCAAAATGTAACCAGTTTTAATATTTTTTTAAATGGTTATAAACACTTTTTATGTTAAAAACATTTTTTGATGAATGAAAAATGTTAATCAGCTTTTTAGTTAAAAGGATTGCAAAATAATCCAACAGTTTCTCAAACACTTTTCTTTTCAGGAAAACATCCCTCCCCCCAGCAGATATGGCCTATTTAAAAGAAAAGTCAGCCAGTCTGTCTTTATCCTTGTACTAAACAGCCATCAAATTTTGCATATCCCAGAACAGCAGTAGAGGTTCTTGTGTAAAACACACACATGAACGCACACAAATTTTAGTGAAAGACCGAGAAGAGCCAGGACTCCTGAGATACAGTTTTTTGGCTAGGTTTAGTTGATTATGGTAACTAATAGTGGCTTTCACAGAGCAAAGTACAGGATAATACAGGAGCAACGTGTACCTTTCTGTAGTCCAGGAAGTGCAGCTCTTGTTTCAACTCCAAACAAAATCTGTGTTTGTCCTGTTGACTAATATTGAGAATGAGCAGCCTCTTTTCTTTTCTGTTAGTTTGCAGTGCTGGTTTGGTGCAGTATTTAGTCATGAAAGCTTCCAGGTCCTTGCACTGTAGTCACTAAAATAAACTTTGGTTGCTAAAGAAAACCACCGACTTCAATGTGTTTAGGTCTGGCTGAAAGACAAGAATTCCATTTTGTGAAAAATTTCAAGGTTTTGGCATTTGGTTCCATTTGGCATTGAGGTCTTTCAAAATTTTTGTTTGTTTATTTATTTATTTTTTAAAAATCATCCCTTCTTCAACCCCTCTCGAACAATAGCTAATAGTCTGTGGTTAGGGCACTCACCTGGAATGTGTGAAACCCAGGTTCAAGTCTCTCTGCACTGACTGATTCAGACCAAGGACTTGAATCTGGCTGTCACAGATGTGTGCCCTGACCACTGTTTTCCCCTCTTTGTTTGTCTCTCTTCCTGATGAAAGTTTTGTCAAAACAGATATATTTCTGCAAAAAGTTTTGGTTTTGACAAATTTGAATTTTCTGGTGGGGGGAAAAATTCTCAATTTCAGATCAGCTCTAGTTTGAACAATGAACATATGGCTGAAAATGTTCTGAGACTGTGCTTTGCAAGAGTGTGAGAGAAAGAGAAAACGCAAACACACTGGCCTAAAGTTGCTGTTTCATCTAGACACTGCATGTAGTCTTACGTGTGTATTGATAATCCAATTCAGTGCTTTCATACTGTTTCCCTCTTCTTTTTCAAGGTGTGTGATGATGCACCTTTGTTTCTGGGGTTCGTGTCCAATATAGAACAGGTTACTGGTAATCATGTTCTGAGACATCTTGGGTAGAGAAGGGAAGTGTATTTTGGCTCTG
This sequence comes from Trachemys scripta elegans, assembly GCF_013100865.1. Classification (NCBI taxonomy): domain Eukaryota; kingdom Metazoa; phylum Chordata; order Testudines; family Emydidae; genus Trachemys; species Trachemys scripta. Next base: position 29,439,511 of record NC_048301.1, read on the forward strand.
GTACTTGCCACCATCTGTGCATAATGTTTTCTCTCCCTCCAAAAAATTTCTTTGGGGCCTGCTGGCCCTACACATGGGTTAGCGATAGAACTAGTTGGGGAAAATGGTGCTGGAGGGAGAAACTCATGAATATTTTGCTCACAATTTTCTCAATTTATATGTTGTATTCAAAATTTAAAAAAAACGCAACTGCTTTAAGTATGATTTAAAAAAATAGGGTGCTGTTAGGTGGGAAAACGTAATACTTCAGCAAGGTTTTTCCCCTTATTCTTGTCCTTTCTGTTGTGAATGACATTCTGGGCTGTGAGCTCTGAGGATCTGTTTGTGAGGGAGTTAGTGCGCGGAGTTCTCTCCACGAAAATGTGGATAAAGGGGGAGTGGAAATCCTTGCTGGCTAGCTGATTTAACAAGACTGCAAACAATTAAAAGTGTGTTTAAGCTGTCAGCACAGCGAAAATAACTTTTTTTTTTGTTTTGTTTAAAAAAAAGCTCTCTAGCTTTGGTTCCCTTCTGATTCCTCTGCTGGAGGAGCTCTAGTATAGCTCCAAGATTTGTATAGCACACAGAGGTTCATTGATTTCAACTGCCCTGCTGCTTAGGGGCAGTGGAACTGTCCCCAGCAATGGGGAAGCTCATGTGTTTGGGGACAGGGCTTTCTTGCGGACGAGCTCAAAACTCCGGAACTCATTTATGTAGGAACCTTGCCGCTTTCTAGTCCAAATGTAAAAATGAGGGCACCTCCTTTGCCCTCGTTTCTCTCAAAGTCACTCATAAGGTATCGGTTTATATAGATAGCTAATCAAAACCAAACAGTTCCTAACATACAACTTCATACATCTGTCCCGGGAGAAAGGGCACTGGAGTGGAGAGGAAACCTTACTTCATTGATGTTTGTCAGCTTGTATGTTTTTTAACTTGGAAGAGCAATTGGGTGTCATGTTGATGGGCATAGTGTAAGTACCTGCATCGGATACAACCTGAGTCTCCCATCTGGCAATGTGGAGTCCTGCTGCTATGATGCTGGCATGACCTAGAAGTGATCATGTGAGAAATAAGTAGGATCATCTTGGTGTTTTATTCTAAATGTTAAAACAGGAAAAAAATGTTTTCAGCCAAACTATGTGCTGTCAGGTGTTATGTTTACCCATGGCGCTTTCATTTTCATGTGTATGGCATGTTGACATTAAATGGTTATTTTAAAATTAAATACTTGTATAATACCTCAGTATGTGCTGTGGTGGCCACAAGGGCTCTGCGCATAAGTTTTCTTCCCCACTGTATGCTCTTTGTGCTACTGTGGGCAGTAGTTTCCTCAGCAGCCTGGCACCCTGTGTTTGCTCACAATGAGCATTATTTTTGGGAGGCAGGCACAGTATACTTTTGTTCTGATTTGATCTCTCCTTTGTACAGTCAGTTAACGTGACACTTTACTTAATTCCACTCCTTGTTGACAATTTTTCACCTGCCGTTAAAGTAGCAATAAATGATCATGACTCTAACTGCAAGAGATTAGAGACAAAACTTCGTTTGTGTTTGCTTTGTGCTTTTGTCAGTGCTTTTTGTATAGTCAGTTACATTGCTTTTCTTCTATTTTTGGTATCTCTTCTTAGTATGGATATTTCTCAAAAAATAGCAAAGACAAAACATGGGAAAATGTAATTGTGAAATCATAACATTTGGCAGGGGGACTCAGGGATAGGTGTAACGATTTCTAATTCATTTTAAGATTGAAACTACTTTTACCTATGTTTAAAAGGTTTTTTAACTGACTAAATTACAAATTGATACCATTCCTTTGAGTGAGAAGCGCTCTGTGTTAGCAAGCTTCATGGTGAAACTCATCTAGTTTTTTAAAAGCTATTGCAGTTACCATAATTAATAATCTTTCTTGTTAATATGATGATGTGCATCTTAAAAGGAAGGTGTGGTCCAGTGGTTTGAGCAAAGGATTAGAAGATGAAGTCTTGAATTCTAAACCCAGCCCTGCAATTGACTTCTCTTGGGCAAGTTGCTCACCTTTCTGTTCGTCTCTCCATATGTAAAGTGAGGATCCGGTCTGTCTGGAGGTGCTGTTGTGCAGATTGATTAGATGTTTGTAAAGCAGTTTGGACTTGAAGAGTGCTAATTATTCCTATTATCAAAGCACAGTACAAAGGCTAATCCTTACTTTTTGGATTTAGAGCCCAGTCCAGCACCCACTGACGTCAATGGAAGACTTTTCATTGACTTCACTGGGAACTCTGTATGCATGTCTCTCTCGTACACACCCAGACACCACCTCCCCATCTTTTATTAATGGAGAATCTGAGACACAGGGCGGAGTGGTGGGAAGTTATTTTTCATGACCACACACAATTAGTGACAGGGACATGGCTGGGGTTAGAAATGAGAACTGTCTCCCTTCCATGCTAGTTGCACTAAGTCCTGGCTGCCTGTATAAACATATAAATCACTAAAACAGGAACTTGGGCCTGTTTCAAATTAATATTGTTACTGTGGCAGGTTGTCATTGAGCTGTGCTACTAGGATCCCCTTTTAAGCACATTCTGAATACATGTTTGGCCCAGGGAAATATTCTGTATAGTAATCTCAAAATATGTTTTTGCAGCATCAAGTACAGTACTCACATTTACGATCTCTTGGCACTCCTGCCTCCTTTTCTTATGCTGAGTGATGTGTGTGTGTGTGTGTGTGTGTGTGTGTGTGTGTGTGTGTGTGAGAGAGAGAGAGAGATGCACAACTGCTCTTACACTGTCTTGTCTGCTGCCTTTAGTGAGGGGTTTTAGCAGAGGATATTCATTCCTGGAAGCACACAGTGCTTTTAAACTTTTTTTCTTTTAAATCAAAGTAAATTGCCATTTGTGGGCAGCATTTTCCTTTTTGTGGCGCAATCTAATAGCACTTATTAACACATTGCAGTGAGAGAGGGATCTAGGTGAAGTGTTTTCAGCTAAAGCACATATTATTCAGTCTTGAATAATGTCTTGAAACTGCGAAGCCCTGCCTCTGTGTGGGTGTCTTTAGCTGGCAGTAGGGCTGCAGGAGATAATTATTGGAGCCTTTTATGAAGGCAGGGTGACTAGGGGCTGCCATATGCTAGCCTGATCTCCTTTGCTGTAGCAAAAGCTTGTTAAGAGTTCATTTCCTTTTCTTTTTCTTCCCTGTAACACAGCCAGCTGCCTTTTGAGCACCCCCTTGTGGCGAGGGGCACCTCCGCAGTGTTCTGCCTCTGTTTTGCCCTTCTTCAGGTCTTCTTTACCCCCTACCCCGCAGTCTTTCATCCAATTGCAGCCCTTCTCGGGGTCTGTTTTTTTTTTTTTTTTTTTAAATTACCACAAAGTTGTAAAACGCAACCAATCCAACAAAAATCTTCCACCCACCCATAAGCTAGGCCTAGCCCTTTCTCCCTGAGATACTCTCTCTCCCTGGTCTCTGACCAGTGGGAGAAGATGTAAGGCCTGGCCTGCCTTCTTCTAAAGGAAGAACAAAACTTTCAACTGGGTCTTCTTACCCAGTCCCAACTCCCTTCCTTGAGCACTTTAGGAGACCCTTTCTCCCTGCAGCTTCACTCTGCAGTTACCCTTCTAGCTCTGCCCTCACTGAAATGCCCCAAGCTTTATAGCCAAAGTGCAGCCCTGTGATTAAAATAAGAAGAGCTCCTTAATTGGCTCAGTTTGGACAACTGCTCTGGCACAGGGGAGCTCTTCTTATTTTAATCACAGGGGCCTGCCACCCTGTGACATTCCCCCTATACATTTCATCTGCATGTGAAAATCGTTCGCCCCTGAGAATGTCAGGAAATTAAATTGTTTACTCAAAATGTCTGTCGTGAACGCCTACACTAGCCCAGGAGAGCTCTGAGACATTCCTTCGAGCAAGCCCAGAAGAGTGGGAGTTGTATCTCTTCATCTGAACTGTAAATGTAAAGTTCACCCACAGTTTGCTAGGCACTCTCTGCCCAGACAGTTTTAAAATTAGAGTAAAATCCTGCATTGTTGTATCCTGGAACCAACATGGCTATTATAGAGTCAAGGTAGGTGAAGTAATTTGTATTACCTCATCCACCTGGTCTCAGGAAAATCCTATGCATTTATAAATGTGCTGTGAACAATTTCAATCTCTTGGGAATATTTGGAATGTCCTCCCCATGTTCACAAATATTTCAAGCATTACTTAACCTGAAATGAAGTGGACCTCAGAATGAGGATAGGTTGCAGAGGAAAGGCTTGTGGTGGATGCACAGAACTGGGAGTCAGAATTGGGGTGTGGGGGGGGGAGTCTATTCTTGGCTCTGTCATAGGCTTTATTGTCATTTAGGCAAGTTAGTTAATCTTTTTGTACCATTGGATGCCTCTCCATAGGGGATTTAATCTGAAGCTCTTTGATGCATGTCAGGTAACTAGCAGTACATGGGTCACACCAATAGTGTGCACATGTAATGTCTGTTCTGTTTTCAATTTGCATGGTGTAAACACACGGTGTCTGTTTGTTGTGCACTGAGGGATAGCGCTTTCGAATGCCATCCAGGGGTTCTTTGCTTCACTGCTGAGCAGTGGGTGGACAGGGATTGTCACTGTGAATTGTGGGAAGCCCAGTGGATTCAATTAAAAAAAAAATCCTGTGTTTCCACTGTCTCGGCACCATACTTCCTTTCTGGGCCGGCATGCACCGATTTTTAAATTGCTGTTGACCAGCACGGATCCAGCAGTTCTTCATGCTGCTATGGCGACGAGAGTGAATACGCACAGGCTGCTTGGGTTGTATTATAGCACTTAGAGCTGGATGGATTCTGCATTGGACTTTGCCTGTTGCACCATCAAACGTGGAGCAGGAGAATATTCTATCGCAGCAGCAACAGAAGGGTGTTCTGCAACTGGTGGCAGCAGAACGAGGCGGACTGGTTTCTGGATCACCTATGCAGCATTCAGTGCCACTTCTGGGTCTGGGAAACCAGTGTGGGTTGGCGGGAGTGGATTGTTCTATTGAGCTGTGCTAATCAGCAGTGGCAAGAAACTTCAGGGTGGGGAGGGCTACGTTGTTGTTGTTGTTGTTAAGACTTAGGCAGAACTCACCAGGAGCTGCAGTGAGAGCAGACCAACATGAAGTGCTCCATACCATAAGCAACAGGTCACCGTGGCAATCTGGAAGCTGGCCAACCCAGAATGTTACTAGTCTGTAGCCAACTAATTTGGCGGGGAGATCAGCTGCTGGGGTTATTCTCATGCAGGTCTGCTATGCTGTTGATCTAGTGCTGTCTAACTGGGTCATGAAGCTGGGTATTGTTCAGGAGACTATTGATGGCTTTGCATGCATGGGGTGCCCAAGCTGCATTGGTGCAATTGATGGAACCCATGTGCCTATTATTCTGCCCCCTCCTTCCCAGGATGCATAATATATAAACAGAAAGGTCCATTTCTTCATGGTGCTCCAAGGACTTCCGGGTCACTATGACAAATTTACAAACATAAATGCAGAGTGCTCTGGGAGGGTCCATGCTGCTGGGATCTTTTTAAATGAATGGAGAAAGAACTGTTTTCCCCCAGGAGAGCTGTGGACATTAATGGTGTGGAGGTTGGTCCGGTTATTCTGGGAGACCTGGCTTATCCCCTGATGCCCTAGTGTAGATAACGAAACCATACGCTGACCACTTGGACAGAAGGAAGGAACATGTTAACTATCACCTGAGTAGTTGTAGAATGGTAGTCAAATGTGCGTGTGGCCATTTGAAAGGCAGATGGTGCTGCTTCTAGAATAGGTTGGAGGCAGCAGAAAAAAATGTTCCAACCAATATAACTGCATGTTGTGTTTTGCACAGTATTTAGGAGCAAGGGGGTGAGTCTTACTGACGTGTGGGCGACTGAGGTGCGGAGACTTGTCGGGAGGCTTGAGCAGCCAGCAAGACATCCCGTGGAGAGCGCACACATACCATGGGAATGCTGTCAGGGATACCTGTTTGTATTTGGAGTCACATGCCTGAATGTGTTAGTCTATCTTGGGGGTGTTGAGATGCAGACGTTGCGAACGCTGGGATATTGCGTGTGGGTGGTTGAAGTTTGATGTTCCCTATGTGCTTTTGTCAAAACCTTATCAATGTTTTCAGTCTTATTTAAAGGATTTTCTGTGCAAAATATGATGACTCAGAATGGATGTATTGTAAATGGTTTTATTATGAAGGAACAATTAAAAAAAACCACCAAAGTTTTAAGGCACCCAGAAATAATATCTTTGGTTAGTTAAATGTTTTTTTCTAAACACAGTCGTCTTAAATATTTGTGTGTAGTTGGTTACTTTAATTCCTGCAACAGTGCAAACAAAGTTCAAAGTGCAACAGCAAGAACACTTTAAATACACAACAGTTTTGTTGTGGGGGGGGAAGGGATTGTATAAAGTTACAGGTGAATATATGCCTTGTCACGGTCTCCTCTTACCGGCATAGGCTCTGGGACTGAGTGCCTCAGCTCAAAATTCTCAGGGGGGTTGCAGGGCTCAAAAGAGCTGGACTCCCAGGTGCAAGTGTCTTCTCAGATCCTACCTCTGTGCACCGAAGTGAATGGGTTCTGCTGGGAGCACTGCTGCAGGGATGCAGAAGGTAGGAGTGGCTTCTGTCTCAGAAGCCAGCATTGTCCAGGGGCTGAAGGACATGGCTGGGTCCCAAATTATGGGCCTGCTTGCCTAGCAGGAGGGCATTCTGGCTTAGGGTAGTGTCTATGAGTTGCCTCTGCATCTGTGTCTTTTCCCATGCTCTCCTTCACCATGACAATACTGTTCTTGGCCACAGTGACACTTTCCCTGGCCACTGTGATTTGCCAATGGCAACTGCAAGGATCTTATGTATTTCTTTCTATCTCTGGGTCTTAATGTACAGCCTAGTTTTCCTCTGACTCTGTCATGACTTCTGCAAACATCTTGTCCCAAGTCCTCTTTTTCTGCATCTCAGGTTGTCTAGCCTGTCAGCAGTATGTAGAGGCCTGTCCTTGACTGTCTGGTCTGGCTGTTGCAGGTGCTATGGGAATAGTGGGTTGGGAGGGAACAGTTGCTGCTTATTCTTATCTCAGCGGGTTTTTTTAGTATGTATGTGACCTTTCCTTCCTGAGACTCTTCGCACTCTTGGGGGAATATCAGGGCTGGTAAGCTGTCTGCATAAGCGGAGGGTGCTGGGTGTGTTTTTAATTTCAGTCTATTATATCTGCTTTCATGCTGCTAGGGGTGGGGGCAGGGAGAACTACGTTTCAGGTTTGTTTGTGCGCTGGAGGCACTACTAAGGTGTCAGAGGTGTAAAGGAAGGGTTATGGGGACATGGAGACTGAGCTGGACAGTAATCCCCTCTAGGCTGTCTTCACTCTTGATGACGTTACGCTGAGGCACGTGACTTGGAGGCAGAGACTGCTCATATTCAGACTGGCAAAGGGCAGACCAGGGAGATACGCTTGAGGTTATTCTCCAGAGTGGCCCCTCTTCCCAGAAATGTTGCAGGAGTGGAAGGGGCTGGCAAACTCTGCTGGGGGTCATGGCCATGTAGCTGCTTCTCGGTCTTAAGTTCTGCTATTATCTCCGCCGCAGACATGGAGAAGGTGCAGGGAAAAATAGGATCCTACAATGACTGTCGCTACAATGTGTGTTACAGGGCACCTGTACCTCAACAGGAAGTAGTATTGTTTGTGGCTTCACAGGGCCTGCAATGTGCACTTACACCTCATGTGACCTCCAAAAACTAGCCAAATTTCATTTCCTGTTAGCACTGTCTCAATAAACTATTGAATTTTGCACAAATGAATGTTATTTTTACAAGGGTGAGTGGTACAGACTGCAGCTGGTCCATTTTGAAGCATCACAATAATAATAAATGGTAAAGATAGGTACCTACATGCCAAAAGTTCCCTCCAGAGGATCTGATTCTTTGGCCTCAGGCTCAGCTGATACAGGGCAGGAATCTGGGTCCGTTGTAGCAGGGCAGAACTGAGGCTGGCTTTCCAGGTGTCCATCATCAGAGTTCTGAGTCACAAAAGATCCTGGCTCTCGGGATGGCTCCTCTCTGGCATCCTCCTGCTTATCCTCTGGAGTCGTCAGTGGTGGGGTGAATAGAGCCTGGGACAGGTTGTACTATAATTGTGTGGAATCCTGTCCAGGTCCTCAAAAAATGGACAGGTCACGTGCCCCTTGCAAAATTGTCTCCTTTTTATCCCGTGTTTCAATGTACTTACTCCTGAGCGACTTGCTCTTTATCTGGCACTGGTTGGCATTGTTACCAGATTTGCCCATTACTTTGGGGTATGCTCATTTATTAGGGTTACTCTTGGGGGAGGGGGCGTTCTGTAATTCTATCAATGTACTGCTTGTGTCACTTGTGTTTTCATATGGAGCTCTACCCCTCCCTTCTGCAAGTCCCCTCCCAATGGAGCTATCCTGCAGGGCCTAGGTTCCCCAGGGCTGGGTTCCTCCAGCTCCAGAACCAGATGAACACACATTAACAGAGGAAGTCTGAGTGGACCGGGTCAATCAGCACTTTCAAGCTGACCTCTTATATGTCCCTGGACTCAGTGGGCTGGGCCAAGGAGCACTTTCAAGCTGCCACCCTTATATGCCACAGGTTTAGCACGTCCCTATCCCCACTTTAACATTACAATTATATGGGAGCAAACCCCACAGTATTTTTGGGCGCTACAGGGATCTTTAGCTTAGGTAAAAGAAGCGTTGCTGTAGAGTAAATGAGGAAGCTAAAAATACAAAAGAGTAAAGTTCAGAGAGAGGGAAGCAACCAGCTTAACCATAAAAGTTATTTATTGAATAATAGTGATAACTACACAAGGAGTGCCAAAACCAACATACCAGTTACATTATTAAAGGTTAATACCTGAGGTAGAAAAGAAAACAGAGAGAGAGGGAAGGATCTCACCCACTCCATGAAGCTTGAACTGGTTGGGGTTCCCAGGTGATGGTGGTAGCTCAGGGTCCTGAGTGCTGGAGACAGGCAGAGCCCCCAGCACGATCAGTCAGGAGAAGATGAAATCCCAGTGGAACTGATGCAGAGTTTGGTCCATGCAACAGAACACTGCTCCCCCACCAGCCTCTGCTTGAACCAAAACCGATCAGAGAAGACTTGCAGAGAGCAGTGAAGGGTGGTAGGAGACACACCTAGACCCCTCCTGACAAGGGTGACAAGATTAAAGCAACTCCTCTAGCCTCATCTGCATCAAAGATAGGGCAGAGAGGCATGTCCATTAGCATACAGAATGGAGAACAGAGATTCCAAGGCAAGAACCGCACTGAACTCTGGGACAAGAAAAGCAGAGAAGCACTGCATCATGGGGGATCTCTGCTCCAGATGTTAATGAACCTATGCCTGCACACACCCAGCTCAACAGTTATCAGACCAATTCTAGTAATAAATCCTTGATTGATATCCAAAATACTGAAGCAGCCTAATTGCATTGTGAGCTCCCTGGAAGGAACACCACCCATAGCCAAGAGTGATCAGCTCCTATTGTCTAGTTCAGGGAGCGGCAACCTTCAGAAGTGGTGTGCCAAATCTTCATTTATTCACTCTAATTGAAGGTTTCGCGTGCCATTTTAATGTTTTTAGACGGTCTCTTTCTATAAGTCTATAATATATAACTAAACTATTGTTGTATGTAAAGTAAATAAGGTTTTTAAAATGTTTAAGAAGCTTCATTTAAAATTAAATTAAAATGCAGAGCCCCCCGGACCAGTGGCCAGTACTCGGGCAGTATGAGTGCCATTGAAAATCAGCTCCTGTGCTGCCTTTGGCACGCGTGCCATAGGTTGCCTACACCTGGTCTAGTCTAAAGAAAACCTTGAGTCATCAGTTTACCCATAAATAAATCTAGTGTTCTCCCTTCGAACTAAAAAATTACCACTTCCCAGAAGGAATGATTCATTTACTTTCTTTTTCTCACATACTCAGGGCTTGTCTATTCTGAAAGTTGTCCTGAATTAAGAGAGGGTATAAATTTAATGTGGAATAGCTATTCTTTGATAACTCCATGTGTGGATGCATATTCAAGGAGAAGAGCTATTCACTCCATATGTAGACAGGCCCTCAATACTCTTCTATTTACTGTTATAAAAATGATTTTATTTTAAATGATATTCATCCCAAAATTTAAAGAAGAGATTTGAATGCATGATCTGCTGACTGAAAATTGTATCAGAAGAGGATAGCAACTCCGTTTTCTAATGCTTAGCATACAATATATCAATGACCAGGAAGCATCCTTGCAGGTTCTGTCATAAGAAGGACAGTCTTGCATCTGAAGAAGTGAGGTTCTTACCCACGAAAGCTTATGCTCCCAGTACTTCTGTTAGTCTCAAAGGTGCCACAGGACCCTCTGTTGCTTTTTACAGATTCAGACTAACACGGCTACCCCTCTGATACAAAGAAGGACAGTGTTTCACAATCCAATTATAGAACCTATTTCTAGCAAAATGAGGCCCAGAATGTAAAAGGAGGTTCCAAGATTGCTTATTTCTCTGCAGGAAAATGGGATCTTTTGACAAAATAATACTTGGAAGCTAACAACTCTTTCAAGTGTCTAAAAAGTAGCACAAAAAAGTCATTAGGTGTCCTAAGCCAGTTAGAATGGGGTAAATAGAAACCATTGGCCAGGTCACTTTCTGACAATGAAAATGGAAGCAAGTAATCAAATAGTTTATGACTGAAAAAGGGGAAGGGAATTGACGGCTTTTGGCGGAGCTCAGTGTTCTAAGTTGGGCAGTGATCTGCGGGTTGTCCTTTTTGGTTCTCTAGATAAGATTCCTTGCTCATTTAACTTTCCCACCTAAGTGAACGTTTCCAGAGGTAACTTCAGGAGTCAGAAAAGGGAGAAACACAACAGCAGATCTATTGAGGGTTTTTTTAGCACTGTGAGACAACATTCTGGGCCCACAGGTTCCTACCGAATGAGTGGTTGTGAGCCATAACTACAAAGAAGTAAGAAACTGGAATGTGACTAAAGATCTCAGCAGGATGCATGATACATGATGTGACTTGAACCTAAACAAACTCCTTCTCAGACCTTGTGAAAATATAGGGAACTCTGGGTGGCACAGGAGAGCTGACAAAAGGCGCACCTATGTCTATTCCGCTGCACTGGACCCAGGAAGCATGAATTTTTTCCCCACGAAATGGAGGTGTTAAGTCGAATTCTGCCGAACATGACTATATCTGTCAAAATTATAAAAACAATTATTTTTAAGCATTTCCCCCCCATTTTTATCTTTAAATTTTAAACTATTTAATGACAGCAGACATTGAGATTCAAAAATAAATCTTTATAACTGTTAAAACGTAAATTGTCAACATTGCATGTCAAGATATACAAAGTAAATAGCCTTAAATCAAACTCTAAGTTCTCAAATAGCATTTTTCTTTCTTTGCCTACCTGTACATTTCAGTTATTATTGATGGAAATATTTTTTCATTGGTTTGTGTGCGTACGGTGAAATTGATGTTTATCAAAATTACCGATTTTAAATAAAAAAATCCAAATCCTTCCAAGCCTAGGTGTAGGAGAAATTTCCATCTATGCTGGAGAATGGAGATCAGGAAAGTGGAGGGCAAAGAGCATAGCTATTCTATTGACAGCCAGCTTAGGAAGACAGATTGGACTTCTGTTCTCTAACTTGTGTTAAACTCTAGTTGAGAAACCTTTTGAGAATATATAGGAGATTTTGTTCAGTGTGCCCTGTAAGAAAGCATCCACCAGTTTTGAAGTCACCTTTCTCATACAAAACATGCAGAGCTTGAAGAATCAAGTCCTATAACTTTAGTCTCTCAAAGGCACCTTTGTGCCTGGTCTTATAAGGCAAATGTGAGCTGCACTTCCCAAAAGAGGGATGGATAGGGTGGGAGGAGCTGGGAAGCTCAGTGAAGTGCTATGTAACCTTCGTTGGATCTCAGTACTTGGAAAATAACTGGTTAATTTGGTTATTGAGTTTGCCCATGGACAACACCCAAGTTTCTATAGTTTAAGTGCATTGAAATAACTGTCATTTGTTGCATGTTTTATATAAAAGGATCTGTACTAGACCTTAGAATTACTGGGTTAAGGACCACGTTTAATATGATTCTAACCTCTGCACCTCGGGCAGAATTGTTTGTGTAATCTCTTCGGTTTTTTTTTTTTTTCAGATGAGTCCAGTTAATCTCTCTGTGCAAGTATGTACAGCAATTTTGCTTTTAGTGCTACAGCAACAAAAAATTGCTGTTATCCAGAAACAAAGCAGTTCTATGCTGTGATGCCGTTGTCTGGTTGATTATTTTGATAAGGGCCTGCAGAGGTAGATGATAAAAATCAGAGAGTTTGGTATTTACATCTTTCTTGTAAGAGTGATTTCAGCAAAAGTTGTTTACTTCCAGAGAGGTCTGGAGTGCTAATCCTACAGCTCTCCCCAGTACAACAACAAACCCAAGGCTCAGCATCTCAAGAAGCAATGTCTCAAAAGAACAGAACCTCATCCACCTCCTCTCTGACATCCAGGGGGGGCGGAACATCGTGAGAGTTTATATAATGGCAGGCATCGTCAACTTCATCTGTTCTTTATAGGGTCTTATATTACTGTCCTCGTCTTAGTAGCCACTTCAGAAGCTTGACACTATTGGTATAGTTACTTATATCACTGTAAAGATTTAACACCAATAATATTTGACTGACTTAGTGACATTAACTTACAGCTCAGATATAGGACAAGAAATGTGTTGTCATAGCTTAGTCCAGACAGTAAATAATGCATCTCTAGGCAATGGAACAACTTAAGGAAGAAGGGAAGTGAGTCTATTTTAATGATTAAGAAACAGGCCAAGCCTTAATTGTTTTGACTGTGCATATAAGTCAGAGGCCCAAGAATTCTGTGGTATTTCAAGTCCCATATCGACATAAAAGTTGAAGGAATTTGATGGCAAATTTAGCATGAGGATGTATACTGGAGCATCTGTTATTGGTCATCTGCTGGAGGCGGAATACCAGACTTCATGGGATAAGGATCTTACTTGCATCGTGGATAAAAGTAACTATTTTTTACTTTAAAAAAGTTAATAAAACCCTAAAACTTTATATCATGATTTTTATGTAAATTACTTAACAAAATTTAAATCACACTTTTTATTTGTTTTAGTTATTTAGTTTTTGTTGTGTAGTCTTAAATTGCGATAGTGGATGTTTCTTTAGTTTCCTAATTGTTTAGAATTTTAGACTTTACATTGAGATTTTTTTCCCCCCACTATGGAAATTCATACTTAATCTATACTGAAAAGGATAAGTCTAGAGCCTCATTAACATCCTTACTATGAGAATAGCAGTCTCAAGCAAAGAACGTGTTATATGTGCAACCGACAGCATCTTCTGATAGACTGAACTTCCAGTAGTCAAGAAAGTGGAATTGTTTCAACTGGGCTGTACTCCTCCCTCAGAATTCGTACTTTTGAAGTCAATGGGATTTGTGCTTCGAAGTTGTTTAGGTGCTGTTGACAATTTTACTCTTAGGTACCTATGTATGGGTTTAGGTCCAATTTTGGCCTTCATGCATAGAAAAGTTCATAATAACTGTCATGTACTGCAAGTGTAAATAACCCTTCATTGTTAACAGGGAGGAAGTTTTGTTTTGAGGTGATGATAGAAGGGCATTTTCTGTTGCAAAACCCTGCAGAATCACAGCGTGACCCTTTCTGTTTGATATTGTTAGGCCCTCAGTTAAATGACAGACCTAAAAATGAAAGTGGAATGGTGGGAACACATGGCACCTCAGCTGGAAGTTACGCTACAGGTTGATTGTAGTAGGGTGTACAGTTAGCTGGGTTGATTGGCATCCTGTAGCTCTAACAACCCCCTGCTTTTAGTGAGGGTTAGACAAGATGATTATTCTTTTATGAGACCTGTGTGCATTATACACATATTCACATCAGTATGGGGAAACAAATCAGTTTTAATGATACCATAATGGGTAGAGTGTGATTCTAGAACTAGCAGGGGAAAAAAAAAATTGAGATGTTTGATTAGTGTGATTGGATCTCCAGCTTTATCTGGAAACTACTTTCAAAAATAATCAAAAGAAATGACAGTGTGACTCATTAAGATGTGCTGAGGTTGTGGTCCCTATAAATTAACAATCTAGGGCCATTTAAAGACCGGAATTGTACCTCTCCCAAGATTTGATTATCCTCTGATAATTGCACTAAGGGCACGTCTACACTTGCAAAGTTATAGCGCCGCTCAGAGACCGCCGAAGGAAAACCGCTGTTGTGTGTTCACACTGACAGCTGCTTACACAATAGCATGTTCACACTTGCAGTGCTATTTGGAGCAGTGCACTCTGGGCAGCTATCCCACAGAGCACCTCTTTATCTTTTGCTGCTAAGACTTGTGGGAAGGTGGAAGGGATAGCGGGGCGTCCTGGGTCCTGTCCCAATGCTCTGTGATGCATTGCTTCGCATCCCAGCACTTCCGTCTGCATTTGGCGCCATCTTTCAACAGTTTGTGTACTTCGCGCCCTGCCCTGCCTCTTTCTGGCTGCAGGAATGGATCCCGAGTTGTTGACCAGAATGCTGCTCGCACTGACCAACATGTCATGAGTGGCAGTGGAGTTATTCTTTAAACTACAAAGGCAAGAGGAGTGTGACATTGATCTCGCCACACATACTACCTACGACTGTGAATGCCACAAGCATTTTCATGAGGTGCTGACCACAGTGGAACGCCGCTTTTGGGCTCGGGAAACAAGCATTTAGTGGTGGGATCACACTGTGATGTACGTCTTGGATGACGAGCAGTGACTGCAGAACTTTTGCATGACATGGGATTGTGTGATGAGCTTGCCTGAGCCCTGCGGTGCAAGGACACGAGAATGAGAGCTGCCCTGTCGCTGGAGAAGCGCGTGGCGATTGCACTGTGGAAGCTGGCTACTCCAGACTGCTACCGATCGGTCGCTAACCAATTCAGAGTGGGAAAGTTGACCGTTGGAGTTGTGTTGATGGAAGCGTGCAGGACCATTAATCGCATCCTGCTCCGAAAGACCGTGACTCTGGGCAACGTGTGTGAAATTGTGGGTGGCTTTGCATAAATGGGCTTCCCTAATTACAGAGGGGCGATAGATGGCAAGCATATTTCAATTCTGGCACCAGACCACCTAGCCACTGAGTACATTAATTGCAAGGGGTTTTTCTCCAGGCGTTTGTGGATCACCGTGGGCGTTTCACAGACATTAACGCAGGCTGGTCTGGAAAGGTGCATGATGCACACATCTTTCGGAACACTGGTCTGTTCAAGAAGCTGCAAGCAAGGACTTTCTTCCCAGACCAGAAGATCACTGTAGGGGAAGTCGAAATGCCCATTGTGATGCTGGGAGACCCTGCCTACCCCTTAATGCCATGGCTCATGAAGCCATACACGGGGCAACTTGACAGCAGCAAGGAGCAGTTCAACAACAGGCTATGCAAGTGCAAAATGATTGTGGAGTGTGCATTTGGCTGTTTAAAAGCCTGCTGGCGATGCCTGTATGGGAAACTGGACGTGACCGATGGTGATAATCCTATGTTTATAGCCGCGTGCTGTATGCGCCATAATATTTGTGAAGGGAAGGGTGAAAGCTTCACTCTCAGGGCTGGACCGCAGAGGCTCAGTGCCTGGAGGCTGAGTTTGAACAGCCAGAGACCAGGGCTATTAGAGGGGCACAGCGCGGTGCCATAAGGATCACGGATGCTTTTAGGCAGCAATTTGAATCTGAAAGCCACAACTATGCTGCTTTACTGCACAGAAACTTGCCAGTGTAGTCAGGGCCTAAGTAGCTTATTTGCTCCTGAGAGTTGGGGAGATTTTCTAATAAGGCCTTGTCTACACTGGCAAGTTTCTATGCAGTAAAGCAGCTTTCTGCGGTGTAACTCCCGAGGTGTACGCACTGCCAAGCCACTTAGTGTGCAGAAACAGCACGGTTGCAGCGCTGTTTTAAAAAAAAGAAAAAAAAACAAAAACAAACCCCACCCCGATGAGAGATGTACAGCTTTCTGCGCCAGGGCTACAGCGTCGCGGTGCCAGTGTAGACACCTTGGTCGATTATAGCGTTGCGATTGGCCTCTGGGAGGTGTCCCACAATGCCGGTTCTCGCCCCTCTGGTCATTGGTTTGAACTCTACTGCCCTGCCCTCAAGTGACCAACCATGAGCCCCACCCCTTAAATTCCTTGGGAATTTTGAAAGTCCCCTTTCTGTTTGCTCGGTGACTCATGCAGTGGTCTCAGTGCATCTTTCCAGGTGACCATGCCTGCTCCACACACCAGGCAATCCCCCACTTGGATCAATGCCGAGCTGCTGGATCTTGTCAGAATTTGGGGAGAGGAGGCTGTCCAGTCCCATCTGCGCTCCAGCCATAGGAATTGTGATACCTATGGACGGACTTCACAATGCATGACAGAAAGGGGCCATGACCAGGACACACTGCAGTGCAGGGTCAAAGTTAAGGAGCTGCGGAACGCCTACCACAAGGTGTGAGAGGCAAACCACCACTCCGGTGCTGTGCCGATAAGCTGCCGGTTCTACAAAGAGCTGGACGCGATATTTGGCGGCGACCTCACCTCCACTGCAAAGGCCACTGTCGATACTTCAGTGGCTCGTGTGCCAGTTGAGAGTAGACTGAGCTAGGAAGAGGAAATCTTGGATGAGGAGGTGGAGGTGGAGGGAGACCTAGAGGCAGAGGATGACTTGGAGGTCAGAGATGCATGCAGCCAGGAGCTCTTCTCTATGCTGGAGGAGGCCAGCCAGTCTCAGCTGTCAGATGTTGGCACAGTGCAAACAGGAGAGGAGGCCCCTGGTAAGTGGCTTTGATTTTGGGAATCGCTGAAGCAAGTTGTTGCGGGCAGGAGGGTTGCAGAAAGCAGGCTTGTGTCTGTCTGATGCGTGTACCACCGCATACCTAGTCTGAGCAGCAGAACAGGGTGTTGATTGACTCCCTCACTTAACGGGAATCTGGCTCAGAGCTCTCCACAAAACTGTCATGGAGATACTGGGCAATCCGCTGCTGCAGGTTCTTTGGCAGAGCTGATTTGTTTCTTGCCCCATTAAGGGTAACTTTCCTGCGTCACTCTGTTGTCACTGGGGAAGGGGGGACCATTGCTGCATACAGGGAAGCCGCATAAGGACCAGGGTGGAAGCCGCCGTCTTGGAAAAGACCCTCCCTTGATTCCCTGCTCACCCTCAGCAGCGAGATATCTTCCATAATGAAGTATAAGAGGGGTAGCTGTGTTAGTCTGGATCTGTAAAAAGCAACAAAGAGTCCTGTGGCACCTTACAGACTAACAGACGTATTGGAGCATAAGCTTTCGTGGGTGAATACCCACTTCGTCAGACGCATATGTCTGACGAAGTGGGTATTCACCCACGAAAGCTTATGCTCCAATACGTCTGTTAGTCT